>NC_083584.1:10065983-10368483 GCF_027579695.1 Neoarius graeffei
TTCATGATTTAAAAAAAAAAAAAACATCCCCCCTTCTGGTTTTTTGACAAATCGCACCCTGTAAATATATCATACCAAAAGGTAAGCTAGCTCGCAAAAAGAAGTTCGCTGTTGAACATCTGGACCACATTTACATTGATTCGCGAGCTCTACCGCGCTGTGATGCCCAGTCTGAGATCATAACCAGGCTAGAATGTGCAAGTTAGTTAGCTAGCATGAACAAGTATAAAAATTCCCGTTGTAATCGTTGTCTAATAAAGCGTCCTGTTTGTGACCTCGATAAAAAGCCAGATGTAGTAAATATTAGAGATTTCATCACAACTCAGACATTATTTACAGTAAGTCTGTCTAGCACATTTATTATTTCCTCTTCAAATGACTCGCGTGTGTTGTATTTACAGGATTTTGTCAGTGTTTCCACAGACTTGCTCTCCTACAAGATCATATGTCATTCCGTCGAAGCTAATTAATCCGCCAAGTAAAAGACAACGTGTGAAGAGTATTCCGTTTAAATGTGCATCTTTTAGAGAGGAGAGAGTTGATTTCTCTGGTTGTTGAATGAGGAAAAAAAACCCACTTGTAACTGCGAGGTTGCTCTTCTCATCTCTCTGTCTCTAAAATATGGTTAGTACAGTAAGACGGAGATTAATGTGATTTAAAATGATCCGTCAATAGTAATTATAATGTAAAGAAATGCTGTAGATCAAAAACGGCTTAAAAATAATGATTTTCAAAAATAAAAAAAAAATACTATAAACAGGAATACAGTGGTGCTTGAAGGTTTGTGAACCCTTTAGAATGTTTTATATTTCTGCATAAATATGACCTAAAACATCATCAGATTTTCACACAAGACCTAAAAGTAGATAAAGAGAACCCAGTTAAACAAATGAGACAAAAATATTATACTTAGTCATTTATTTATTGAGGAAAATAATCCAAAATTACATATCTGTGAGTGGCAAAAGTATGTGAAGCTTTGCTTTCAGTATCTGGTGTGACCCCCTTGTGCAGCAATAACTGCAGCTAAACGTTTGCGGTAACTGTTGATCAGTCCTGCACACCGGCTTGGAGGAATTTTAGCCCGTTCCTCCGTACAGAACAGCTTCAACTCTGGGATGTTGGTGGGTTTCCTCACATGAACTGCTCACTTCAGGTCCTTCCACAACATTTCCATTGGATTAAGGTCAGGACTTTGACTTGGCCATTCCAAAACATTAACTTTATTCTTCTTTAACCATCCTTTGGTAGAACGACTTGTGTGCTTAGGGTCGTTGTCTTGCTGCATGACCCACCTTCTCTTGAGATTCAATTCATGTACAGATGTCCTGACATTTTCCTTTCGAATTCGCTGGTATAATTCAGAACTCATTGTTCCATCAATGATGGCAAGCCGTCCTGGCCCAGATGCAGCAAAACAGGCCCAAACCATGATACTACCACCACCATGTTTCACAGATGGGATAAGGCTCTTATGCTGGAATGCAATGTTTTCCTTTCTCCAAACATAACGCTTCTCATTTAAACTAAAAAGTTGTATTTTGGTTTCATCCGTCCACAAAACATTTTTCCAATAGCCTTCTGGCTTGTCCACGTGATCTTTAGCAAACTGCAGACGAGCAGCAATGTTCTTTTTGGAGAGCAGTGGCTTTCTCCTTGCAACCCTGCCATGCACACCATTGTTGTTCAGTGTTCTCCTGATGGTGGACTCATGAACATTAACATTAGCCAATGTGAGAGAGGCCTTCAGTTGCTTAGAAGTTACCCTGGGGTCCTTTGTGACCTTGCTGACTATTACACGCCTTGCTCTTGGAGTGATCTTTGTTGGTTGACCACTCCTGGGGAGGGTAACAATGGTCTTGAATTTCCTTCATTTGTACACAGTCTGTCTGACTGTGGATTGGTGGAGTCCAAACTCTTTAGAGATGGTTTTGTAACCTTTTGCAGCCTGATGAGCATCAACAACGCTTTTTCTGAGGTCCTCAGAAATCTCCTTTGTTCGTGCCATGATACACTTCCACAAACATGTGTTGTGAAGATCAGACTTTGATAGATCCCTGTTCTTTAAATAAAACAGGGTGCCCACTCACACCTGATTGTCATCCCATTGATTGAAAACACCTGACTCTAATTTCACCTTCAAATTAACTGCTAATCCTAGAGGTTCACATACTTTTGCCACTCACAGATATGTAATATTGGATCATTTTCCTCAATAAATAAATGACCAAGTATAATATTTTTGTCTCATTTGTTTAACTGGGTTCTCTTTATCTACTTTTAGGACTTGTGTGAAACTCTGATGATGTTTTAGGTCATATTTATGCAGAAATATAGAAAATTCTTAAGGGTTCACAAACTTTCAAGCACCACTGTAAGTCATAATAAATGAAACAAAATCAGTCTTTGGTGTGAGACGACTCTTTGGTTAAAAAAAATAAAATAAAATAAAATAAAATAGTAGTCTGAGGTCCAGTGAGTGCACTTTTATGCGGAAATGAGCTGTAGGTTTTACTGAGCATCTTACAGAACCAGCCACAGTTCTTCTGGACACTTTGTCACGCTCACGTCTTCATTTTGCACCAAAACCCAGTAGCGTCAGGGTTCTAACGAGGCCTTTTCAGCGTATTGGGCCGATATGTGTGTGATGTTTCCTTACCGTTACGCCCACAATATTGCTGACATGCCTGTAAAAGTTGCTGCTACACTAATAAAAAGGCTTGTCAATCTTGAAAATGTGGTCTTTTGTTTAATTTTCTCTTGTTATCCCGACGCGGCAGTGACAGCACGCCGCCATGTGAATGTTCTACATTCGGACATACAGTACTCCACTCCCCATCCACGTAAGCGCCCAGTGCGTAGCTGCCCGAGTAGTTCTGTGTGGAGATTGCGACTGATCATGCTAGTCCAGTTTACCTCCTTCCTTACGCTGTGTTTGTGGTAAAGTGCCATCCGTGTTAAAAGGCGCTGACGCGCCATGCACATGCCGGTCCCCGAGTTAGATCTGGATAGTGATGGATTGTAATTGAATGGCTGAAGCTGAAAATAAAGCTGACACTTGGTGAACATCAACTGGTTGTTTTATTATTATTCCATAAATACGTCACTAATACAGTTGAATATTAATTATAATACATCTTCAATCAAAAACAATCACAGCAACTTTTGGCAAAAAAAAAAAAAAATCTCATTAATATTACCAAAAAAGGGCAGCACGGTGGTGTAGTGGTTAACGCTGTCGCCTCACAGCAAGAAGGTCCGGGTTCGAGCCCCGTGGCCGGCGAGGGCCTTTCTGTGTGGAGTTTGCATGTTCTCCCCGTGTCCGCGTGGGTTTCCTCCGGGTGCTCCGGTTTCCCCCACAGTCCAAAGACATGCAGGTTAGGTTAACTGGTGACTCTAAATTGACCGTAGGTGTGAATGTGAGTGTGAATGGTTGTCTGTGTCTATGTGTCAGCCCTGTGATGACCTGGCGACTTGTCCAGGGTGTACCCCGCCTTTCGCCCGTAGTCAGCTGGGATAGGCTCCAGCTTGTCTGCGACCCTGTAGAACAGGATAAAGCGGCTAGAGATAATGAGATGAGATGAAATGAGATGAGATTACCAAAAAAGAGTGACTTTCAGGGAGGCCTGCAAATGCCAGGAAATGCACGAGAATGCATCTCCGAGCCGAGCACATAGAACCCATGAGCTTTCAGGGGCCTAAGGCAGGCCCCGAACCCCCAGCCGTTTTGTTCTAATTAGAACCCTGAGCATTCATTATGTTTTCGTTTTTAATCTGAAAAATGGTCTTTTCTGGAATACAGATACAAACATTTTTTTTTTCCTGTAAGATTTAATTTTGTGCTGGAACAAAATGAACGTCTCGAACTCGAAAATGCTTTTGTAATGTTTTGACTCGGTGATGTAGAAGTCATCTCATCTCATCTCATTATCTCTAGCCGCTTTATCCTGTTCTACAGGGTCGCAGGTGAGCTGGAGCCTATCCCAGCTGACTACGGGCGAAAGGCGGGGTACACCCTGGACAAGTCGCCAGGTCATCACAGGGCTGACACATAGACACAGACAACCATTCACACTCACATTCACACCTACGCTCAATTTAGAGTCACCAGTTAACCTAACCTGCATGTCTTTGGACTGTGGGGGAAACCGGAGCACCCGGAGGAAACCCACGCGGACACGGGGAGAACATGCAAACTCCACACAGAAAGGCCCTCGCCGGCCACGGGGCTCGAACCCAGGACCTTCTTGCTGTGAGGTGACAGCGCTAACCACTACACCACCGTGCCACCCTGTAGAAATCATAAAATAGAAATATATCACAAAGTTTGTATAAAAAAATGGGGGGGGGGGAACTTTTGCACTTTACTGTCCACACAGTACAGTGCAAAAGTCTTAGGCCCCCTATATATATATATATATATATATATATATATATATATATATATATATATCACTCGTGAGGAAATGGATGAGTGAGTTGTGATAAATTTGTGTACTTTTTGTTGTGAATGTGTCGATATAATAAAAAGAAAATATCACACGTTAGCTTGAAGATGTGAAGTTTATCTTCTCGTGATCTGAGTGGCATATTTCCCGATATTTCACTCCGATGACGTCACTCGCAGTGTTTATCTGCTGACTAGACGCGCGTTGTGAAAAAGCGAGCCAGTTCAAAAATAAAATCCTTTTGATTAACTTGCACATTTTTTTTGTGGATGCGTCCCTATAATTCCCTATAAAATAAAGCATATAATCCAACATTACACAGTCGCGCGAAGATATGAAGCTTATCGTCTCGTGTTGAAAAAATATCACATCTATATCTACCTATCTCTCTCTATATATATTGATATATTCACGACTCGAAGATAAACCTCATATCGCCGCGCAACCGTGTAATATCCTCTATATAGATTTTATATATATATATATATATATATATAGTAAGATGTGATATCGAGAGAAGTAAAAATGCAGTAAGGATACGCTAGTACAATGTCTCATACATATATAAATATGGCACATCAGCATTATAAACCCTGGTCTCCACCCTCCTCCTTCTCTCCCTCTCTCTCTCCCTGCCTCGTCTCTGTGCCATCAGCCCATCAGGATATAAATATCTCCCTGGCTCTATCTTATAGATACGCCACTATAAGAACGTCACTCTCTTTCCATTGCTTTCTCTTCATTTTCCTTCACACGTCCCTCCGCTATTCATTTCCATCCATCCTCACGATCCCTCGCTTCTTACGTTTCATTTGACGTACGTCGTAAACTGAGCCAGAGTTACGCCGGACCGTCTGGGCCTGGTGTACGGATCCGTGTTGATGCTAATTTACACTCGATTACTCAATCAATAATTTAACATTAAACATGTGGCAGAAACGCTCATGCTCATGCACTTGGTCCCCGTGACAAAATGAACTCAAGATAAAAAGGTTACTATGGTTGGCATGGTTACTCTGCCTACCGTATGTATGAATGTCTAATTAAAGTCTGAAGGAGATGAGCAGAAATGTTTATCAAGTGGACTCTTTATAGTGCGGTGTGATCGAATGGTTACTACGAAGACTACAAGGCACGCCGAATGAGCTTTTCTGGGTTTTTTTTTTCTAGATTTTAATTTTGGAACAAAATAGTATAATAAATTACATAATAAGTGAACAAGGTCTAATGAGAACAGCGTTTATACAGAATGTTTTGTTGTTGTTGTTGTTGTTGTTGAAGAAGCCTTGACAATGGTTAGAAGGAAGGAAAATTAAACGAAGGTTCTAAAGTCAGGGCCCTAATTGAACAAACAGACACAACAACTGGTAAAGAAAATGCTTGCTGAGCTTCTTCTGTTTTAATATTTACTTCACTTTTTTTGTGATATTTAATGAGGAACAAAACCCTCCATGTGTTGTAGAACAATAAAATCAGTAAAGCGATGGTGTGGTGGGACGAAGCAAAGAGCAGAGGCACACGAAGTTTGTCAACAACGTCTTCGGCCCCTGATATATATATATATGAGGGATTCCACGCTTATGGGTACTGAAATGGGGACATGAACTTATTTTTAAAAATTCACCTAAAACCATTTCTTTTTTTTACCATCAGGTCACAAAACATGTAATCTTTAATGAATGATGTGTTAAAAGATAACTTTAATTTTCTGAGATGTAATAAAAACATATTTATATGCCAAAGTCAGAACGTAACAGAAGTGTTGTGGACATATATATTCTCAATTTTAACAATGTAGAATTACTTTTTGAAACATAGGAAGGTGATGTTTTAGCAAATATAATTAATAAACATGTGTAGTAGAATAAACATACACATTCTTTCAATAAGATTAACATGGTATAGAGCTAGATTGTAATTAATTTGTAACAGACGCGAGATGGACAGTCGTAACAGAAGTAATGTAACAGACATCATTTTGGAACTCATAGGCTTGACTTTGGCATATAAATATGTTTTTATTACATCTCAGAAAATTAAAGTTATCTTTTAACATATCATTCATTAAAGATTACATGTTTTGTGACCTGATGGTAAAAAAAGAAATGGTTTTAGGTGAATAAGTTCATGTCCCCATTTCAGTACCCATAAGCGTGGAATCACTCATATATATATATATATATATTTTTTTTTTTCATACAAACTTTGTTATAGATTTCTATTTTATGACATCGACATTATCGAGTCAAAACCTTACAAAAACATTTTAGAGTTTTTTTTTTCCCCAACACAAAATTAAAAAGAGGTACAAAAAATATTTTTAAACAAGTACATGGAAGAGGAAGTATGTTAACGGAGGATGATGAGGGATAAATCTATAAATAAAATAGGGTTGATTGTTATATTAGAACTAACTTAGTATATGGTATATATTTATTTATGGGGATAGTTTATATATTTATATTTACAGGAATAGGTATGGGGTGGTACGGTGGTGTAGTGGTTAGTGCTGTCGCCTCACAGCAAGAAGGTCCGGGTTCGAGCCCCGTGGCCGGCGAGGGCCTTTCTGTGTGGAGTTTGCATGTTCTCCCCGTGTCCGCGTGGGTTTCCTCCGGGTGCTCCGGTTTCCCCCACAGTCCAAAGACATGCAGGTTAGGTTAACTGGTGACTCTAAATTGACCGTAGGTGTGAATGTGAGTGTGAATGGTTGTCTGTGTCTATGTGTCAGCCCTGTGATGACCTGGCGACTTGTCCAGGGTGTACCCCGCCTTTCGCCCGTAGTCAGCTGGGATAGGCTCCAGCTCGCCTGCGACCCTGTAGAACAGGATAAAGCGGCTACGGATAATGAGATGAGATGAGATGAGGAATAGGTATGTAGTACATATTTATTTTTGTAATTATATATTTATATAAATATTTATGAAGTGTGAAAGCTTTTATGAAAGCTTGTCCACACACACACACAGATCTTTCTGATAAACATAGATACACACTTTTATGTATCATTAACATCTACATATCACACACACACACTTGTCCATATACACACCTAATGGTGCACATAGGCTTCATTAAAGCTTACACACTCTATCATAGTGTGTGAGAGACTCTATGAACATATTTGAAAGAGCAAGGAGCAGACACTCGTATCCCTCACATCCTCTTCCTCTTTTCAGTCTCTCTCATAACGTCTGTCCTCCATGTTCCTATATATTAGCTTTTCATCTCCGTATTGACCTCACGCTTCAGTGTTGCTCCACGTTTCTACTCCCTCTCACCAGCCCATTATTTCACATGAACAGGTAGAGCACTGACTAACCTTGACTTTCACTGCTCCGAGCAGCCATAGCAGGTGGCCTCTGCCTCGAGTTAGCATTATCCTCGCCTTGCCTCGTTTTGCTCAACCGTGCCTTTCTACACTGCTGTGGAATTAGTGCATTTCTAACACTAAATATGTCAGGCAGGCATCAGGGGGTGACAGACTGCACAGCGGGTCATGCTCGTGTTTGCTCACGTTCATCTGGCTGAGCGCTGCGTGCTTCTGTTCTTCTTTCGGATCAAGTGCATGAGTGTGTGTGTGCGCGTGTGTGTGTGTGTGTGTGTGTGTGTGTGTGTGTGTGTGTGTGTGTGTGTGTGTGTGTGTGTGTGTGTGTAAATGTGGCTATGATAAAAATAAAAATCCAAAAGAATTGCAAAGCAACTTGTCCAGGGTGTACCCCGCCTTTCGCCCGTAGTCAGCTGGGATAGGCTCCAGCTTGCCTGCGACCCTGTAGAACAGGATAAAGCGGCTAGAGATAATGAGATGAGATGAATGAGAATTGCAAAGCAAGTAACCTCAACTTAGATGCACCACAAAACTAAATACTTGCTGTAGCCTTTGGTGATCAGGATGCCTTCCATGCCAGAGCACACCCACATGCCCTCATTGTTCATAAAAATAACACCGTAGCTGAGTTCCACTTTACATGGGGACGGTCTGAAACAAAAACGCAAAAGTCCGTTTTCGTTCTCACTTTTTTCCGCGTCTACACGACCGTTTTCAAGGAGGAAATCTGCGTCTATGCGGTGACGCATAAATGTGTGGAATTCAATTGGATGTGCATGCCAGGCAGCTAGGTGGTGCTGTGAAAGACCTCCGCTATGTCTGCACGCATGCACAACGTCTTCCGTCTTGTCTGATCTGCACATCTGCGCCGCGAAAACTTTGACTACTCTGGCTATGGTAAGTAAAAAAGTAAGAGCATACTATACCCGCCTCTGTTCATTAACGGTATATTATGAATATCATAGTCGCCACTGAAGTCCACTCGATCCTTGTTTACCGTCAATGGATCGGTCACTCGTCAAACAGTCCGCCAGAATCCGAGTAGGGAATGGCTGAGCGTAGCTGTCAGTCAAACACAAGTTCGCCAATGGGAATGCGTTCCTGGACAGCCCACCCACACGTCAAGTTTGTGCCAAAACTGCAAGCAAAAAGTCAGAGAGCGCAAACGAGAAAGCTGGAATCGCAACCCAAATAAATTACGTCAAACAAAACCGAGAAAGACGCGGAACAAAAATAAAAGGTTTCTGAAGAGTAATAGACTGATATTTTGCACGATTACATGAATAATTTGTTTGTCAGTCTAAAAAAATTGACATTTTTTTTCTTTTTTTGTTTCTTGATTTGTCGTTTTTGTTTGATATTTCAAAAGTATTGTATGAACATTTTGGCACAAAATTGATTCCATATTTGGATTGGTTAGCTTTCACACTGCATGCAATTTAAACAAACCAAACCGAAAACAAAGTTAATTGAAATGAAACATGGCGACAGAAAAATCTAAACAAACCCTTTGCCAAGTGTGCGTTGAACAGAGCCGGCGCTCAATAAATGATTCGGCAATTAGGAACTTTTTGTGTTGCATCCAGCATTTTCTCATTTTGTTCACTGGTCACAGTCTCTGGAACACATGGCATTTCTGAAGCTGTGGCTCCGTTTAGCCGCTTAGATCTATTTAAAAAAAAAACAGTGCTGCAAACCAAAACGCACCACAGGTTTGGCTCCTTTCCTACAGTTGAGTCGATTCAAAGTCCAATCATTTTCTCTCAGCGGTAGAGTTTGCTTGGAAGCAGTCCGAGCCCACCTTGCTCGAGCATGCTCTCAGACCGGAGTGTGATTGCTCTGTTCACACCTGCCCAAAGAATAGCACCAACAGGGTTCCGTTAAAACAGACTACACACTGCATTTATGAAAGCACGCTCAGTTACAAAGCAGGGCTGGTAAATCTTGTAGCGATGGATTGCTTTGTATTCAGGACTATAATAAACAGTTGGAGTTGATGACTGGCCTGGCTGATTTGCTAGTAATTTAGCACACCTATAAATCTAGAGCCATGCTGTGCATCATGTAAATGTCTATCATGATATATTTCTGCAATATGTAGTGTATTAGTAACTTCTGCACGCCTCTCGAGTGACAGCGTTCCTCTCTGCTCCTGTTAAAGCAGTCCTCTGTGTCTGCCCTGGCTTTCCATCACCTTGTAAGTCTCCTCTTTAATTGGAGAGAACACGAGTGCCCAGGCATGCTCCTGTCCACAGAAATGTACAGATAGACGGGGGCAGGAGGAGAGAATAAAAGATACAGGGAGCAAGAACGAGTGGTTGGGAGCTGCGTGGGTAGAGACCCGGGAAGCGATTACATACGAGGCAGAGCTCACGTCTCAGACAGAAAGATATATGATGAGGTGTCGGAGGTAAAGTAACATATTCACACTGAGCAGATCTAAGCGAGGAGGAGGAAGCAGGAGAGAATGAATGAATAGATGCTATGCTCATCATGGAAGACAGAAGACAGTATTCACCCAGAGCGAGGCTTTTAGATGGAAAGACAGACAGAGAGGGAGGGAGGGAGGGAGGGCGATAGAGTGACAGCAAGAGAGAAAGAAGCAAGAGGTGAGAATGGGACAGGAAGAAAAGATTTCGCAGGAATAAAAGAAAAGTGTGCGAGAGAGAGAGAACGTGTCCGATTTCACCGTCGCCTCGCCGTCCTTCTTTAATGGGTTGCCATGACAACAGTGTATCAGTCGGGCACCAACGGAGAGTCCATACCACTCAGCGAGCGAGTGTGTCTGAACGAGAGTACAAGTGTTCCTCTTTCAAACATAAAGCATCTTATACCACACAAAGAAGTGGGTGATATAACCAACTTATTATATCATGACATTTTAAAAATGGATGGCTACGCTACGTATCAAAGTTCACACATTTTGTCATGTTAATGTCATCTGAAGGTCGTGAAAGAGCTGCATTATCAGCATCATCTTCAAATGTACATTCAGGGTCATGCTGTTAGCAGGAAAAGCCAGGCATCTCTATCTCCACCTCCTACTGGGGGATCCCCTGATGATTCCAGGACAGCTGGGAGATATGATCTCTTTCAATCCTGGGTCAACAACATAGTCTTTTTCCCTCTTGGATGCCTCTCGTATGCTTCCAGCAAAGGTGCCCAAGAGAAGAGAGGGCTCGTTTTACCTGCTTGTAGCAATGACCTTATTCTTTCATTCACGACCCAAAGCTCATGACTTTATGGGTGTTTAGGAATGGTCATGTATATCAGTTGGTTTGTCATCACTGTATCTTACGTGTGGTCTCACTCATCACTCTCACAACCTGGATATACGTAAACTGTGTCAGTTAAGGTTGATTCTACTTCCTACCTAATGTTTTGTCCTTGATGGTTCTGCCCAGAATACGATCAACACCACATACCCTTTCAGGGGGTAGGAAAAAGATGTGCTGGCTCAAATTTAAGAGTAAGGCCCAATCCCAATTCTAATTTCTACCCCTACCCCTCCCCCTTCCCCTTGAAACTGAGCTACAAGGGATAGGGCTTGAAATTCAACCATTACGTATTGGGATAGCCCTTCAACGATCGCATACGTCATCGCGTACCTCCGTCAGCGTTTACGTTAGCAAAACGCGACCAAATGCGTCATTGGCTGCGACCAGCCGCTACAGTCAGAGCCAGAAATCTCTGCTGGCAGGGTGTGATTTGTTAACTAACACCACTGAATGGGATCTCTTTGGCGCTTCGTGCACCACATCCGACAGAATGAGGTGTCAGAACACTCATGTAAACAATAAAAGCGAGAATAACAGAACAAAACGTACGCAGTCAAGCAACCGAAAACAATACTCACTCCCAAAGCTTTTTAGCAGCAGCTTGGATTTCAGAAATCGCTGCTCATTCTCAGCTCGAAAGCGAATCAAGCAGCGTGTTTCCTCTGGATAACAACTTAAAACACGTAAATAATGGAGAAAATACATTTATGACAATCTTTCGCCGCGGGAACCGCCATCTTTCTGAAATCCGCATGAAATCTCGCTGAAATCCGCATGGCATTGTGGGAAATCACTCAAACCCCTTCGTTCGGAGTCAGCTCCAGGAAAATCTCCGTTTGGAGGGGTACAGAAGCCCTACCCCTTCCCCTACCCCTCCGCGTTAACTGGGATTGGGATACCCCTACCCCTTCACGTGAATGCGCAAAATGGAGGGGAAGGGCCAAGGGGTTGGTCCAAGGGGTGAAATGGGATTCGGCCTAAGTGTCAGGGGATATGGGTCCACCTTTACGGTATGCATTATAGTTCAGACATTTTGTCATGTAAATGTCATCTGAAGGTCATGAAAGAGCTAGTCTGGTTAACACCAGACCATATCACAAGTGAAATATGGTCTGGAATCCGCCTATTGAATTTCTCGTAGGGGAGGTGTGGTTTACGATTGTCAACGGCCATTTATTGGACGTTGCGAATGTCTATCATTTGGCGTATACGTAGCCCATGGCCAATCATGGCAGTTGTACCCGGTGACGTAGTTAGAGCGACGAAGAGGCGACGAAGAGAAGGAAAGAGAAGGCAAAACAAAAATAGACTGTAACGCCAAACGCTGTTCTTTTTTTAAAACAAACTTTCGCTCTAAACTATTCAGAACAGTGTCTAAAGCTTGATCGAAAGTTTGGTTCGTATCGCTCGCCGCCATGTTAAATGTGATCCGTAAACAGTCCCAAATAAACTATAAGCTTCCGTTTGTTGAGTAGTACACGTCACCATCTTTCCACCCCTCCCCACTCTCTGATTGGCTCCCTAACTCAGGCGAGCCTTTAGACCATAGTTTCCATGCTGTCTTTTCAGATCGGAACGATTGTGCAAAGCAGCATGGGATTTCCCAGGCTATGAAAGAGCTGCATTATCAGCATCATCTTCAAAATGTACATTCAGGGTCACACTGGTACCAGGAAAAGCCAGACATGTCTATTTCCACTTCCTCCACCTCCTACTGGGGGATCTCCTGATGATCCCGGGACAGTTGGAAGATATGATCCCTTTCAATCCTGGGTCAAAAACAGTCTTATCCCTCCTGGATATCTCTTGCATTCTTCCAGCGTAGGTGGCCAAGAGAAGAGAGGACTCATTTTACCTGCTTGTAGCAATGACCTTATTCTTTCAGTCACGACGCAAAGGTCATGACCTTACATGGGTTTAGGAATCGTCATGTATATCAAGTGTCTATCAAGAGGTTACTGTCATCACCATATCTTACATGTGGTCTCACTCATCACTCTCTCAACCCGGATATACTTAAACTATGTCACTTAGGGTTGATTCTCCTTCCTGCCTAATGGGAGATGCTATCTTGTTTTGTTTTTGATGGTTCTGCCCAGAATAAGGTCAACACCACATACCCTTTCAGGGGTAGGAAAAAGATGTGCTGGCTCAAATTTAAAAGTAAGTGTCAGGGGATATGGGTCTACCTTTATGGTATACATTATAGTTCAGACATTTTGTCATGTAAATGTCATCTGAAGGTCATGAAAGAGCTGCATTTTCAGCATGATCTTCAAAATCTGCATTCAGGGTCACACTGGTAGCAGGAAAAGCCAGACATATCTATCTCCACTTCCTCCACCGCCAACTGGGGGATCCCCTGATGATCCCAGGCCAGCTGGGAGATATTATCCCTTTCAATCCTGGGTCAACAACAAAGTCTTTTCCCTCTTAGATGTCTCTTGTATGCTTCCAAAGTAGGTGCCCAAGAGAAGAGACGACTCATTTTACCTGCTTGTAGCAATGACTTCATTCTTTTGGTCACTACCCAAATTAACTTAAAGGAAATATATAGAACCTTTATTTTTAAATGCATTTCTGAGTGGATAGTATTTCCATCATTGAATCTTGTATGCTGCATAATTGGGAATAAAAAATATATATTTTTGAGAGTTAAAATCGACCACAAAGTTGGCATTCGAGCTGCCCCGCTGAGCCAGCCAGCTTTGGGTGGGTGACGTCACAGCGGGAACTGCTGCTATAGACCAAAGCCAGACGCAGCAGGCAAGAGTGGTTGCAGTGGCCTTTTCGTTTGGATTTATTGGAGATTTTTCAGATTCCTCAGATAGTAATACATCTGACTGTGATAGTCTTGAAACTGGAGTGTGTGTACATGCTACTGCTATACACATAGAACTGTATCAGTTCAAACCATCGGAAAGTGAATCCGATAGTAACACATCGGCCACGGAGGCCCCCACCTTACGAAATAAAGCCAGAGAACAAAGCCGTCTAGAGAATTGGATGGAATTGAACTGACAGTCTCATGTGACTCTCATTAAAACAGGATAGGTGTTATAACTTGTGCAACATACATGTACACGCATGCGTTTTCACTGATAAAACGTAAAAGGCTAATTAAATAATCTGATGAACTGAGACAATCACATTCTGAAGCAAATTAAATAATCTTATACCGGTAACTTAAACACACAATACAAGTTATAAGTATTAATCTAAATGCAGGTAAACAATGAGCGTTGCTGTTTTTGTTGTGATGTAACCAAATGAGAGTCGCATCTTACCTGTCTGTGTTCTCACTTCTTGAAGGCCGAGCTTGTGGCCGATTTGTTTTGAAACAATCTGACTTTCAGTTCTTTGTTCAGTTCTTTGTTCATTCTTCTTCTGCATAAGGGCGAGATATTGCTGCTGAGGCAAGCATATCCAGCGAAAAAATAAATAAATAAGCATACCCGGTGGAGAAATCTGACAACTGGTCCACTCATTCTCCATTTTCTCCATACTGAGTACTCCGCCATTATTGCTCGGCTCACACTCCGGGAGAACTTGTGCAACTGAACTTGCACCAGTTTTCCTTTTCTTGTAGTCTTCTTTTCCTTTAATTGTTGGTACTGCACCCTCTTTCGATACGGGCTTATAGCAAACGCTCCTCAATAGATCAGAGGTTTCATATGAGTCCTCAATGTGCAGAGCAGAGGAGAGACCACTTCATAGGCGCCCAATCCGTGAATTTCTCGCAAAATGCGTCCAAATCTTTGCAGTTTGAAAATTTTGGGGCCGTGAATGCAACATGAATCCACCTTCTGTCATGTTGCTGCACCTGCCAGCAACACATCTACGTGGCATGGCAATAAATTAGCTCAAAAATAGAGGACTGAGGTTGCAGTCAGCTCTGTGTTTTACTGTAGTATAGTGGAAATGGCGATGAGAACGATAGCCTTCCCGCTGTGATGTCACAGATAATTTTTAATCGTAAAAATTACTAGATTAGATTTATTGTTAACACTTAAAACTATTCCTATGCCATTCTTGAGGTCTCAAGGCATTTATAAACAAAAAGTGAGACCATGGTTCTGTGTATCTCCTTTAAGTGAAGGTAGGAATTGTTGCATGTACAGTATCAATTGGTTTATCAAGAGCTTGCTGCCATCACCATATCTTACATGTGGTCTCACTCATCACTCTCTCAACCCGGATATACTTAAACTGTGTCACTTAGGGTTGATTCTCCTTCCTACCTAATGGGGAATGCCAGCTTGTTATGTTCTTGATGGTTCTGCCCAGAATAAGGTCAACACCACATACCCTTTCATGGGGTAGGAAAAAATGTGCTGGCTCAAATAAGTGTCAGGGGATATGGGTCTACCTTTACGGTATACATTATAGTTCAGACATTTTGTCATGTAAATGTCATCTGAAGGTCATGAAAGAGCTGCATTTTCAGCATGATCTCCAAAATCTACATTCAGGGTCACACTGGTAGCAGGAAAAGCCAGACATGTCTATCTCCACTTCCTCCACCTCCTACCGGAGGATCCCCTGATGATCCCAGGCCAGCTGGGAGATATTATCCCTTTCAATCCTGGGTCAACAACAAAGTCTTTTCCCTCTTGGATGTCTCTCATATGCTTCCAGTGTAGGTGCCCAAGAGAAGAGACGACTCATTTTACTTGTTTGTAGCAATGACCTTATTCTTTCGGTCACTACCCAAATGAACTCAAGTAAGGGTAAGAATTGTCCGTGTGTCAATAAGTCTATCAAGAGCTTACTGCCATCACTATATCTTAAATATGGTCTCACTAAACCTCTCTCTCATCCTGATATACCTCAATTCTGTCACTTAGGGTTGATTCTCCTCCCTACCTAAGGGGGCACACCAAAATAAGGCCAACACTACATACCCTTCCGGGGGTAGGTAAAAAAACCTGTGCTGACTCAAATTTAAGCATCACTGTGAGAGGATATGGGTCCACCTTTCACAGCATCTACGGTACACTAGAGGGACAGTGCAATGCCTGTTGAAGAATGGTCCAGGGTGGAGGAATTCTTGTTGTCAAGGGCCTTGGGAATAAGATCCATCTCTAAGGCCCTTTGACTTCAAACAATTTTCTGGAATCTTTTAACAAGTCAAAACTTAAACAGTCCATGACACCACCACTGTATGCACAAGACTTAGGGTATTTTGGCCACTTTTGTTCGCTGAGGTCGAGCACTAGAAGCTAGCCAAACTAGCTACCGTAGCTAATTTTTACCCCCAGTCCCCCCTTTCCTGCTACATAGCTATTGTAGTTTACTGTATTAATAGTTCCACACCTGGGGCTGGCTCATAAGATTTCGAGAACTTTGTTTCTTTTACAGCAAGTAACTTCATGAAAGTTAATTTTGAAACAAAAGGGACTTTAAGCATCAAAGGCTGTCAGGCAATAAATCCCCTTCTGAAAAATCCAGCTTAGTCTGGCTGTCTACCAGCTGCCAGAAACACAGGCCGAGCCAAGATGGCAGAAGTTCTTTGCCAGTTGGTAAGTGCTGGTAGCAAGGAAACACTTTCCAAATTACCTCCAACATTGCAACATTGAAGAAAGTTTTTTCTTTCTTTTCTTTTTTATAAGAAAATAACACAATACCCCAAAGTAAGATCATCTAAAACATTTACTGATCAGTTTAGTCAAGTAATAAAGAAGCTAGAAAAAATAATTTACCAGATGGCAAAGATGAGCATCTCGGTCTGTGTTTTAGCAGCTGGTAAGTGGACATGTTTTCATCAAAGGAATGACAGAACATAGCAGTGAATGATTTATGCTGAATATAGAAAAATATTGTTGAAAAATGCAATGGAAAGAAAATTTATGTATCTGATGTTAAACTGGGCGGCACGGTGGTGTAGTGGTTGGCGCTGTCGCCTCACAGCAAGAAGGTCCGGGTTCGAGCCCCGTGGCCGGCGAGGGCTTTTCTGTGCGGAGTTTGCATGTTCTCCCCGTGTCCGTGTGGGTTTCCTCTGGGTGCTCCGGTTTCCCCCACAGTCCAAAGACATGCAGGTTAGGTTAACTGGTGACTCTAAATTGAGCGTAGGTGTGAATGTGAGTGTGAATGGTTGTCTGTGTCTATGTGTCAGCCCTGTGATGACCTGGCGACTTGTCCAGGGTGTACCCCACCTTTCGCCCGTAGTCAGCCGGGATAGGCTCCAGCTTGCCTGCGACCCTGTAGAACAGGATAAAGTGGCTACAGATAATGAGATGAGATGATGTTAAACTGATCTCAGATGAATTTGTTCTCTTCATAGCATTAACTGTAACATCAGGTTTGGATGGCATAGCTTTGTGGAAATAGGAATACTTGATGAATTAGCTGGTCTTTGAAAAAAAATGCTCTAAAAAAATAGATAACCCTAAGTGTTTTCTTGAACATGGCGAGGCTACAGGTATAGAAAGCAACCAGTCACATTAGCATGTCCTGACGCCAACGCCAACACTAACTACACATAAAATTCATTTAATGTCGAGATCAGACGACACAAAGTCAGTCCGATTTTGACCTGATTTTGTCGTGGCTGATAAACGTCCAGTGTCAGGCCCGTATATGAACATCAGGAACTACGAACACGCCTTGTAGTGTGATATAATCAAAGATCAGCAATGTGGCGTCTGCGATGCCCCACAACACCCCAAATTAATGTCTAGCATGTCATAATTTTTTATATTTTCTTGCCTAGTTTGACATTTCCTCTGACAGACGTCTTCAGTCTCATCCGCAAAGGGTCTATGTAGCTCCAGGTTTTCATTACAGCCAAATTGGAGGTACACTTGATAGTTGATTGGAGACCAGTGTTGTAGTCGAGTCACTAAACCCCGAGTCCAGTCAAGTCCCCAGTGTTCAAGTCTGAGTCAAGTCCAAGTCATTAAAACAAATTTCGAGTCGAGTCTGACACAAATGGCACACCTGTCACACATTGATGGCTTGAAGTTTGGGCTTCATGATTGAAGTTCGAGGTCGTCCCCGTCGTCTCCTCGATAGTTCTTCAACATATGGAACACACAGCAGTGCATTTTTTCCCACTGCACGAGAAGTCTGTATAAGCAAAGCGGACAATCCTAGGGGCGTCTCTCCAGGCATTTTAGCGCCATTAACATTAATAGGCATTTTAGTTAATAGGCTATAGATAAAAAGCTTGTTCATCGCTCAGCAAGCCCCACCCACTATCAACAGGGCAAATAACATGAGAGAGGGTTAACACTAGCTAGTTCATTGCTCAGCAAGCAAGCCCCACCCACTATCAACAGAGCAATGAACATAGTGTGTCACTTCCGTCTCTGGGTGGAGTCTTACCAAATGACGGTTGAAGTTCGAGGTTGTCCCCGTCATCTGCTCGATAGTTTTTCTACATATGGAACACACAGTAGTGTATTTTTTCCCACCGCACGAGAAGTCTGTATCAGCAAAGCAGACAATCCTGGGGCGTCTCTCCAGGCATTTTAGCGCCATTAACGTTAGTTTGTTCCTGAACATGACATACCGGTATGAACAGGTGAATGTGTGTTCTCTTCCATAAAATTAGTATAAGAAAAAATCAGAGTCCTCGTCTCCAATTTATGAGTCCAAATGCAATTAATTCACAAGTCCGAGTCCAAGTAATCAGTGCTCAAGTCCAAGTCACGTCACAAGTCCTTAAAATTAGGGCACGAATCGGACTTGAGTGCTACAAGCCTGTTGGAGACGAAGATGAACTGATTTAACAAGTGAAATCAGGTGCAGAGCCTGCTTGGTCGGGAATAAAAGTCTGCAGCCACACTGGCCCTTTCTGGAAAAGATTGAAGACCCATGTTCTACAACATATTCCTTGACAGTCCATGATTGACAATTTCTTGACCCTCCTCTCTGACGACATGCCTGGATGTAAATGACGATTGGTGGGTCAGACTTGTCTTTCCAGCCTCCAGACCAAATGTCACCATGATTGCCTAATCTGACATGGTGACCATCGTGAAAGGCAAAACTATCGTATAGTCTGATCTTGGCGTAAAAACGATGCACTCTGGCTGCATGCTGTGTCAAGTCAAAGTCCCTCCCGTGCCAGGACCTGGTCTTCCCAGGCAGTCTCCCGTCCCAGTACTAACCAGGCCCTTAAGGCGCATTGGACATCACCGATCTCTGCTTCTATTGAGGTATTTCACCTGACATCACAGGGTCACGTGACGCCCCGGTGTCCGCCATTTTGAAAGTCAAGCTAGCTAATGTCAACAACATAGTAGCTAGTATGTTACTGTAGCAATGTTTACGTTCAGTCATTTGGATGACTGTTAAAACCTTTCAGTCTCAAGTTTTTCCTTTACTGTATTTACTAGTTTACTGTAATTATGATCCGGCAGCTATTTACACCAGATCCAGTGTAAATAGCTGCCGGAGCGTGCTCCGGCTTGCTCCCCCTCAAATTAAGCAGCACGCTCCGGCTTGCTCCCGGAGTGCTCTGGCCGAGGTTCCAGAGCGCGCTCCGGCTTGCTCCCCCTCAAATTAAGCAGCACGCTCCGACTTGCTCCCGGAGTGCTCCGGCCGAGGTTCCGGAGCGCTCTCCGGCTTGCTCCCCCTCAAATTAAGCAGCGCGCTCTGGCTTGCTCCCAGAGTGCTCCGGCCGAGGTTCCGGAGCACGCTCCGGCTTGCTCCCCCTCAAATTAAGCAGCGCGCTCCGGCTTGCTCCCGGAGTGCTCCAGCCGAGGTTCCGGAGCGCGCTCTGGCTTGCTCCCCCTCAAATTAAGCAGCGCGCTCCGGCTTGCTCGGGAGCAAGCCGGAGCGCGCTGCTTAATTTGAGGGGGAGCAAGCCGGAGCGTGCTCCGGCAGCTATTTACACTGGATCCGGTGTAAATAGCTGCCGGATCATAATTACAGTAAACTAGTAAATACAGTAAAGGAAAAACTTGAGACTGAAAGGTTTTAACAGTCATCCAAATGACTGAACGTAAACATTGCTACAGTAACATACTAGCTACGATGTTGTTGACATTAGCTAGTGCTAACAGCTAGCTGCTAGTACACTGCTACAACACAGACACCGACCCTAATAATACAGTTCTTGGTCATTGCCTGGTAACAGCAAATTTATAACGGGCCATGTCTCAACAAACTAAGAAGTTATTTCGATGACATTTAATAACATTTTGTTTATCCTGAGGACCGAAAGTAAATGAAAATGTGAACAAACCTTAGCTGTAATAAGATGGCGACCACCGGCTCCAGGGACGACCCGCTGATGTAGGCATGTTACCCAGCCTGACACAAAATATTTGTAGGCATCCAAACTCTTATACGCTTTCAGATCAATACCTGTGTATGGCGATGGGTTTTTAACGACATAGGTATACAGATCATGTGGGCCGAAGTCAGGTAAAGACGAGGGCTTCGTGTACTTCCGTACGTCAGTGAACAATCCTGGTGGAAGCAGGTAAACGTCGTTCTCTAAGCCTGCTAACCTCAATTTTTGCAAATACCTCTCCCTCTGCTCGCCCTGTAAATGCCCTACGTCGCTGGATAGTGAAGGTGCTTTCTGCATCTCGCTCCTTTTTCTTTTATGTTTTTCGTTTGTCGCCTTCCTCGCATTCAAACTGATTCGAGACGTGACGTCCAAAATGGCAGCCTAACGATGCATCACATGACTTGGTCACGTGGGTGAAAAACCTCAATAGCCCTTGGCCTCTTGCCTATACAGCTAGGGTTACAGTAGGGAGTTGGGTCTCTGGTAACCGCAAGAGTTTGACTCCCCGCTCGCATCTGTATTGCAGCATGTCTTGCCAGACGGCAGTAGGTACCATTTTTATGACGGTCTTTGGTATAATCCGACTGCAAGTAGAACTCGCGATCTCTTGGTTGAGAGGCAGACACGCTAACCACTAGGCCAGCTCGTGGTCCTGCATGCTGTGTACAGATAATAAATGTGTGTTTGTGTGTGAAGCTTCTGGGAGATCCCAGAGCAGCGTGACATGCCGTGTGTGTTTTTCATCCCCATGTCAGGTGTGACAGTGGGTTAGCCACACTCTGACGTCTCTGTGTGGGTCCCACAGGAGCAGCAATCTGTCGCTGTTACATTAATGACACCATGAGCAATGTCATCCCTTCAGCCTCACACAGCTAACAAGCAGGCCTTAATTATAAAATTAATTGGAATACATTTTGATTAAAGACCACCCTTGCTGAACCCTCATCACCCACACCTTCATCACCCCCTTCCATTATCTCTCCACCATCCCCCGTCTCTCGCTCTGTCTCTCACTCTCACTTTTTCTCTCGTCTTCCTTGATTGTCCTCCATGTTCTCTTCTCCACTGATTCAATTCTCAATTCTTTCCTGCTCATTCAGTTTGTCCCTCGTTATTTCACTTCTTGATGTCATTTTCTCTCCGTCCTTCTTCCTCTGCCTTCATCTCATATCGCATCTTCCCCTTTCTCCTCTCCTCTCCTCTCCTCTCTTCTCCTCATTTCTTTCTCTTTGTCTTCTTTTTCCCCCACCCCTTCACTCCTTTTAACCCTTTCTCATCTCTATCTTTCCATTTTCTCCCGGACTATTCCATTCCTCTTCTCTCCTCTCTCCCATAATCCCTCCATCTCTCACCTTCTCCCATCTTTTCTTTCCTTAATCTCCCCTCAGCTAAGCTTTTCTTCCCTCTTCTCCTATCCGTCTAATCTCTCTCTCTCTCTCTCTCGTCTATAATCTCTTGGTCTCTCAGGTTTTCTCGTCTCTTCTTTACTTTCCCTCATCTAATCTCTCATCTTCTCTTTCCATTCTTCCTTTTCAGATATCCATTGAATCCCTTCATCTGCTCTCGTCTCATTCTCTTATCTCTTCCTTTCCTCATCTTTCTTCATCTCCCCTCGTCTAATCTCCCCTCTCCTCTTTCCTATTCTTTCCTAATCTCCTCTCCTCATCTTCATTCGCATCTTCTCTCATCCTTTCCCTTCCTCACCTGCCATCTCCTCGTTTTTCTCTTCATTTATTCTGGCCCGCTCTACACCTCTTGACTCCTCTCTGTTTTCTCTCCATTCCTTTTCTCTCATCTCCTCTGTCTAATCCTTTCTTCTCATTTTCGTTGATTGTCTCTGTCTCTGTTATAACCCCACCCTCTCACTCCTTCTCTCATCTCATCCCTTCTTCTTTCCTTTCTCAATTTCCCCTTAATTTCTAACCAGTCCTCTTTTATCTCTTTCCCTTCATCACCAGTTATCTCCTCGTTTTCTCTTCAAGTTTCCTCTTCCCTGTTCTCTTCCTTTCTCTGTTTTTATATGCTCATGTCTCTTTTATCTCCTTGCTTCCTTTTCTCTTCTGTCTGATCCCTTCATTCTCACTGCCGTCTCCATTCTTTGTTCTTTCACCTTTCATTCTTTCCATCTTTCTTTCTCCTTCTATTAAACCTCTCCCTCGTTGCTGTGTTTCCCTGTTTCTCTCTCTCTCTCTGTCCCACTGTCTGGCCCTCATTACCCTTCTCTCTCTCTCTCTCTCTCTCTCTCTCCCTCTCTTTTTCTGCTTCTTTCTCATTCTCTCTCTCTCTCCCACTGTCTGGCCCTCATTACCCTTCTCTCTCTTTCTCTGTCTACCTCTTTCTCATTGTCCCTCTGCCTCTTTCTTCCTGTCTCTCTCTTTTTCCCACTATCTGGCCCTCATTACCAATATCTCTCTTTCTCTCTCTGTATATCTGGCTTTCTCACCTTCTCTCTCTCTCCCTCCTTCTCTCTCTGTCCCTCTCTCATTGTCCTTGCCATTACCATTGTTTTCTCTGCCTCTGTCTCTTCTCTTCCTGTCCCTTTCTTTCTGTCTGTCTCTCACATATTCTCTCTCTCTCTCTCTCTCTCTCTCTCCATTGGAAGTCTTGCACCATGTTCTCTCGCTCTCGGCTCCTTGTCGGTTCCTCCTCCTCCTCAGAGTGACTGGACTTTGTAGTGCTGCGACCTCAGAGGTAGAACAAAGTGACTGAAACGCCACCCTGATCCACCTGCTCTCAGGTGGACACACACACACACACACACACACACACACACACACACACACACACACACACACACACACACTTTCATTTTCCTACTTTTGTGTGTCTGTTTATTTGTCTGAAACTCAATAGTCCTTTCTTGAGTGCTGCTTGTTTGATCGAGGTGATCATCGTCCATAATTCAGACCAGCGATGATTAATTGATTGACCTCTTAATGATCCGTATTGGCCTTTATTGATTTACTCATCCCTCTGTCCACCAAGCAGCTCCATCTGTGTGTGTGTGTGTGTGTGTGTGTGTGTGTGTGTGTGTGTGTGTGTGTGTGTGTGTGTGTGTGTTTGGGGGTTTGTTATTCTCATCTCTGCGGGACAATGTGCACCCGCAAACAAAGCAGACACTGATAGATGCATCTTTTGTGTGTAATTAGCCAAACCCACACGGCAGTCAATGAAAGAATGGACTAATGAATTAAATCTTCATCGATGTGTAACGAGCCTGAGATTGTGTTTCACAGCAGCAGTGCAGATTTAACTCAGATTCATAACATTACATATTCGCTTCATAACAAACGAAGAAATGGGCACGAGGAGCATATTTACACGTAACCTGTGTCTCATGACCAGAGAGTCTGGGATATCGTTTCGGCAGAATGAACAGAGGTTTCACAGTTATTTTCATTCTTAAGTATTTTTCATGTTTTTATGTTGCTGTCGGAACAATTTAGTCATGAAATAAAAGCTCCTCCGTGAAAACTTCAGAGAGGAACCGTCAGGGCCTTCTAAGCTTTCAGAGAAGGTCCAAACATATCAGCATTTCAAAGGTTACATTTAATTTCTTTCATTCTTTCATAGTTTCATGATAATTATTCTTTTCTAATTCTAATTTGGCCTCATTTTCGATCAAATTTGCTTCAGAACTGAAAGGACAGAAATTACTGTCCTGAAAACATTAAAATCGAGTTATCCAATGAGATTTTTGTGTTCGTTGTCTCGAGGCTGAGAAGAGTTTAGAGCTGCTCACTCATTGGTTCGGACGTCATTGCCGGGACAGAAGGCCATGGAGTGCAGTGTATGTTTATGTAGGAAGTGACAGATGAATTAATTAGCCAATCAGATTTTGATTTATAGTGGGAGGGACCAAAAATGTATCTCGAATGCCAACGCGAGCTTAACTGCGAGTCGGCACCATCAGTGCAGCAGTGAAGTCACCTTCCAGCCGGTGTAGCGTTCATCACTAGTGTTAGCAAAAGCTAATAAAGCAGTCAAGCCAGTGCTATCTATCGAGAGCGACAGACTAACGACCGAGAAACTAAGATTTCTGTCTCCAGACTTTTCTTCCACACTGCATGCTCACTACAGTATTTTTCACTCAGACTTAAAGGAGAACTGAAGTCATGTTTAAACTTACTTTATTTCTTAATTAACGTGTTATTCAATGACGTTTTCGGTTTTAGTAACCTTATATCGTGACTCGTATTGGCAACTAATTGCAATTAAATATTATGCTTATTGGCCTATTCGTTTTTTAGCCGTGTTGAATTTAGTTTGTTTGGTCCACGGCAGGCGTCGCTTATCCGCGCGATCTTCACGAGACTTGTGCGAGACTTCAAAACGTCAGCCAGGTGTCAGTGCTGCCATTTTGAAAACTGTTTTCCAAACGAAGTATTGCACAAAAATGAGTTTAAATGGCGATTACTGCCGACTTTTTTCAAACTTTCCTGATTGCTATCAAAAAAACCGAAACTTCCGGCTTGATTACATCAGCATTCGAAAGAGGGCGCGCGTGTCTTTTGACAACCCCTGTGTCCGAACTCGCTCCCTACTCACTATATAGTGCACTATATAGTGAGGACACCATTTTGTAGTGCTGTCCGAAACCTTAGTGAGGATTATTTACACCCTATATAGTGCACTCAAAGTATCCCACAGTGCATCACGAAAAGCAGTGTACAACAATGGTCACTAACCAAAGCAATATATCCCATCATGCATTGCGGTCGCGCTGAAAAAAATCAAATTAAAAGTCTCAAATGTGATTTAATAAAAGGCAGCGACAAAGAAGAAAGTATTCAGCCTTGATTTAAAAAAAAGAACTGAAAGCTGCAGGTACTTTGAATTGATTAATGTGGGAAATGCGCTCAGTATAATATGGATTTATCACAAAAATACATGCGTGCGTTTATTATTTTGAAACCTACCAGCCGACTGATCCGACACGTTTTAATTGTGCGACAGCAATGATGTAAATACCAGCGCGATGGACTAGTGTCCGAAAGCGTTTTTTCATTTTACCAATGAGCTCACTATATAGTCCTCTATATAGTAATTCCCTATATAGGGAGTAGTGAACGAGTGAGCGATTTCGGACACACGGAACGTTGGCAGATGTCGGTCACTTTAATTTCCGCTATACGTTTTACTTCCGTCCTACGATGTCTCGCACAGGTCTCAACGAATCTCGTTTATGGCCATTGCTTTGACATATGGACTGATATATTACAGAGCATATTTCAAACACTCAGAACTTGCTATAGGAGCGACAAAATAGCGATCAAATGAGATAAATAGAATTTTGACCATAAAAATTTTGCCTTCAATTCTCCTTTAAGTATTAATTTCCCTGTGTAATTTACTGAGTTACTTTTAAAATCAACATCGACAGCTACACACAACGGAGCAGCCTGGCACTAATCCATTACAAAATCCTTTGCTTTTGCTTTTTTGGCTGAGCTGAGGTCCCAGCTCTAATAGTAACGGTTCACCACTGGAATACCGATCATCAAAATTTTCATTTTTAACCCTGAGTGGATCACTTTTCGCTTTCATTCCGGCACACATTCACCATGGCATTGTTTCAGCATCAAGGCATTTATTTCCATCCACAGTTGTATTAGTTTTTCTCTGAGATCTACGCTTCCCTTCTTACCCTGACACACCAATCACTCAGGAATAGCGTCAATCTGGACTCATCAAACCCAAACCACATGACCTTTCTCCATCGCCCCAGAGTCCAATCTTTACACTCCCTAGCAAACTAAAGCCTTTTCTCCTAATCAGTGTCACGAGTGAGTGTTTTTCTTACGGACACACAGCTGTTTAGTCCCAATCCTGTGAGTTCTCGTCACATTGTGAGTGTTTAAACGATCTTACTTTCACGATCAAACATAGCTGAGAGTTCTCCTGTCGATTTTTCATGATTCAACTCCACCAAGTGTTTAAAGCTAGACTGTCTTTCAGATTTTTCAACTGTAGGTCATAAAAAGAATTCGAATCACAGACTTCCAATTTTATTAGTTAAAAAAAAATAGAACAATTAATGAATTTATCTCCACGTGGCCGTAAATTCTCTGCCATTTTTTCCGGCTTCACCATGACCCGATACAAGATACTACATTATGCATCACATCACATGGTTGGCTTTCCTCGTTCACGCAAGGCAAACAATTGTGGGATACAAATTTGAAACCGGAGAGAAAAATGGAGGACGTGAGTGTGAGAATGAAACGTGAAAGACCGACTACAGTAGCAGAAAGAAAGCGAGAAGAAAAGACGTTATGTTATATACGAAGGAAAGGAAACGCAGGACCAAACTAATAAATATGGGCGCTCAGCGAGCACCTCGGTGTGATCAGCTGTTCGTTTAGCGACGGAATGATGGAACTGTCAGTGCACGCTCAAAGGTAAACCTGCGCATGCACACACGGACTTCCTCTGTCTGCTTGACTGCGCGATTTCATGCACATTATTTGCTTTAATCCCCTCAAATTAAATAACTTCCCAGCCACAGAATAGAATAGCCTGATATTTTGTGAGATATTACAGAAATAAACATATATCACAGTGACCTCATTTCAGACGGAACTAAATTTCACTGATTTTATGAAATTGAAAGGACGTCTAGCTTTAAGTGATCTCTGATCATAGTCAGTCAAGTTTTTTTTTTTTTTTCCCCCCCGATCACATTTCTTCCAGGTGACGTGGTGGTGTAGTGGTTAGCACTGTCGCCTCACAGCAAGAAGGTCCGGGTTCGAGCCTCGTGGCCGGCGAGGGCCTTTCTGTGCGGAGTTTGCATGTTCTCCCCGTGTCCGCGTGGGTTTCCTCCGGGTGCTCCGGTTTCCCCCACAGTCCAAAGACATGCAGGTTAGGTTAACTGGTGACTCTAAATTGACCGTAGGTGTGAATGTGAGTGTGAATGGTTGTCTGTGTCTATGTGTCAGCCCTGTGATGACCTGGCGACTTGTCCAGGGTGTACCCCGCCTTTCGCCCGTAGTCAGCTGGGATAGGCTCCAGTTCGCCTGCGACCCTGTAGAACAGGATAAAGCGGCTAGAGATGATGAGATGAGACATTTCTTCCACAAAATTGACGGTTCATTGTTATTCTTCCAGGTTTTAATGATGCATCAGACAGTTCTTCACCCAATTCCAGTCATTTCAGTGATCGCCTTAGTTGCTTTCTTCACTTGGTATAACGTGTATTTAAGTCTTAGTGTTCTTGGGTTGAGGGATACAGGCCCACTCCTTAAACTGAGATGATATACTGTACTTCAGATCTGTAATAGTGTGTGTGTGTAAGTGTGTGAAGCTCTGTGAAAGCGATTGGCTCCTTCTCACTTCACCTTTTCTTTGAAAACTGTGAAACATCAGTCAGGATGAAGAGGTGTCACTCTGTATTCCAATCAATCCTGCGTTTTTTTGTTGTTTGTTTTGTTTTTTCCCCTCATCCCTAGACCGAGTATATAAGAGCAGTGCAGAGTGACGGAGTGGTGTTTCCATGGAGATGCCACGTCACAGGCTGGAAGACTGCAGTTGTGCGACTGCCTGTGGCGGCGGCTGAAGAGAACACACACACACACACACACTCTCTCTCTCACACACACACACACACACACACACAAGGTATGAAGTCTGGGTTAACATACAGAGATCAAAGGAGTTGCTGTACTTCCTAATCTGGACCAGGATACGAAAAAGAACCAATTTTCTTGGGTACATGCCTGAGGGAAGTGTCCTGCCGTAATCAATACTCTACTGTCGGCTCATTTCCACAGACCTCAGGACACGACCAGAGCTTTTACACCCTGTATTATATACCCACCATTCCCGACACGTCAACATTCATTGAACATTAGCATCTGGTAGCTCGCTGAATGAGAACCAGCCTTCAGTAGCTAAATACGCTCGACTGACAACGCCGACAAAATCACGTCAAGAGTAGCGACTTTTAATTTTAACATCACCTTAAAATTAAAAGCCGTACACTTTTATTCTTTTTACAGCCGACAAACTAAATCAGAGCTTCTTTGCTAATCCGAAGAAATCCTGCTTGCCAACTGACGGTGCCTTCGCGTCGACGCTAAATGACCGGATAGTTAAATACAATCTCCAGAAATAAACCTTTTAACAAAGGACATCATTTTCAGCGGTTGTTACTTTTATGCCGTGTATTAGAGAACGTCCTGAAATGGTTATGCAACGGCTCTTAAAAAGGTTAGCTGACGAAGCAGCCCTTTTCAGAGGAGAAGCTGTGAAGGAGAGAAAGAGAGAGAGAATTGTGACAGAGAAGCGTTTTTCTTTCCATTCCATCATCTCTGGTCTCCGAGTCAGAGTGACTTCATTCACCTTTCAGCGCTGGAGTTCAGCCAGATCACAATCTCCCACCAGGACCCAGAGCTCCCTGCTAAATAGTGATCCAGCCTGAGAGGATTACCTGCAGCAGGTGTCTCTGTGCTTTGTCAGATACTGAGCGCTTCCTCGCAGCGGGGACGTGCGGAAGCTGAGTCACCTGCACGATGGTGAACAGAGGAACAAAAACAGCGAGGACTGCCGTACTGCTGAAAGACCGTAACACTCGAATGCACGATGGGGGTAAGAGGTTTCTGCAGCCGGTCGGTTGGACTAGTGGACTTTAAATGGAATGGGGGTGTAATGTAGGGTTGCAGCGATCCGTCAGTTTGGATCGATGTATTTAAAAGTTTAAAAAGCAGCAATGGTAAATAATCGCTTATTATTGAAAAAGGACAAACGACTGATTCAGTGGTATCAGCAAATATTGAATCGTTAGCCTAAGAATCAAAATTGAATCGTAGCAGATTCAGTGGTATCGTCAAATATTGAATCATTGAAGAATAAAAATTGTATCGTACACTTATATTGTCAAATATTGAATTTTTACCTCAAGAATCAAAATCGAATCAGATTCAGTGGTATCGTCAAATATCGAATCTTTACCTTAAGAAGCAAGAATTGAATCGTATTGTATCAGATTCAGTGGTATCATCAAATATTGGCTCTACCTCAAGAATCAAAATCGAATTGAATCAGATTCAGTAGTATCGTCAAATATCGATCATTCAAGAATAAAAATTGTATCGTATGAGATTCAGTGGTATCCTCAAATATTGATTCGTTACCTTCAGAATCAAAATCGAATCAGATTCAGTGGTATTGTCAATTATTGAATTGTTCAAGAATCAAAATTGTATCATATCAGATTCAGTGGTATCATCAAATATTGAATCGTTACCTTAAGAAGCAAGAATTGAATCATATCAGATTCAGTGGTATCATCGAACATTGAATCATTTTCTTAAGAATCCAAATCGAATCATATCAGATTCAGTTGTTCATCAAATATTGAATCATTACCATAAAAATTGAAATCAAATCATATCAAATTCAGTGGTATCATTGAACATTGAAACATTCTCTTAAGAATCCAAATCGAATGGAATGGGGGTGTAATGTAGGGTTGCAGCGATCTGTCAGTTTGGATCGATGTATTTAAAAGTTTAAAAAGCAACAATGGTAAATAAACGCTTATTATTGAAAAAGGACAACGACTGATTCAGTGGTATCAGCAAATATTGAATCATTAGCCTAAGAATCAAAATTGAATCGTAGCAGATTCAGTGGTATCGTCAAATATTGAATCATTGAAGAATAAAAATTGTATCGTACACTTATATTGTCAAATATTGAATTTTTACCTCAAGAATCAAAATCAAATCGAATCAGATTCAGTGGTATCGTCAAATATCGAATCTTTACCTTAAGAAGCAAGAATTGAATCGTATTGTATCAGATTCAGTGGTATCATCAAATATTGGCTCTACCTCAAGAATCAAAATCGAATCGAATCAGATTCAGTAGTATCGTCAAATATCGATCATTCAAGAATAAAAACTGTATCATATGAGATTCAGTGGTATCCTCAAATATTGACTCGTTACCTTCAGAATCAAAATCGAATCAGATTCAGTGGTATTGTCAATTATTGAATTGTTCAAGAATCAAAATTGTATCATATCAGATTCAGTGGTATCATCAAATATTGAATCGTTACCTTAAGAAGCAAGAATTGAATCATATCAGATTCAGTGGTATCATCGAACATTGAATCATTACCAAGGAATCAAAATCGAATCGTATCAGATTCAGTGGTATCATCGAACATTGAATCATTTTCTTAAGAATCCAAATCGAATCATATCAGATTCAGTTGTTCATCAAATATTGAATCATTACCATAAAAATTGAAATCAAATCATATCAAATTCAGTGGTATCATTGAACATTGAAACATTCTCTTAAGAATCCAAATCGAATCAAATCAGATTCAGTTGTATCGTTAAATAACAAATTGTTAGTTTAAGAATCAAAATTGAATCATATCGGATTCAGTGGTATCATCAAATTTCGAATCATAATGAATGAACGAAAAAGTACACTGACCTTCAGTGGTATCGTCAAATATTGAATCGTTTAAGAATCAAAATTGTATCATATCAGATTCAATGGTATCATCAAATATTGAATCGTTACCTTCAGAATCAAATCGAATCTGATTCAGTGGTATCGTCAAATATCGAATTGTTACTTTAAGAAGCAAGAACTGAATCGTATTGTAGCAGATTCAGTGGTATCATCAAATACTGAATCATTACCAAGCATGGGCGATTGCTCTAAGACAACGAGGGAGGCTCAGCCTCCTCTAAAAATGACGAACATCGTGTAGGATGAATTGCGCTAGGCTTATGCTATAGCCGACCTTATAACATTGCTATTTCAGATCCAGAATCATAGAAATATATGTGCTCAACCCAACTACAGTGCGAAATCATTCCGTTATAACTTTCCCCACTTCGCCTAATGTGTGCATGAGTTTTCCCCCTCGTGACAGCGCGATGCAGCCCAGCCTCAGTGGACTTCAATGGCATTTGGGAGCTCTGCGATTTCAATCTCAAAATGCAAGACGATTATTGGACAAATACTGCGAAAACGCCCGCCCACCGGACTCCCACGGACTCCCAGCCTCAGTGGACTTCAATGGCATTTGGGAGCTATGTGCTTGTCAATCTCAAAATGCAAGATGATTATTAGACAAATACTGCGAAAATGCCCACCCACCGGACTGCCAGCCTCACAGTGGGAGGGACATGGCAGTTTCCGCGAGGAGACTGGTGATTGGTGAAAGCGGCCGGATATTTTCTTTGATTGACAGCTCGTTTCAAATATAGACAGGCAGCAGTGAATTTCAGTTCAGTCCCATGCGGATTCGCAAGTGCTGTGGTGTATTGTAAGAGATCAGCTTACATTTCGATTTAATTCATTACATACGGTTTCTACCAGCTTTTTTAGTTTGTATATATTTTCATTGTAAATAAAGTGTAAATATAGTGTTGTCAAGTTTGCTATCTTAGTTCCAGAAATTTCGTTTATTTGAGTGACTGAACTTGAACTTGAGGGGGCTAGTCAGCTAGCAAGAAAGCTGCGCACGGATGCCAAGCATTGCTGATTTAATTTTGGCGAAGCCATTTGCCAGTCTTCCTTTCGAGGAAAAAATTAAAATTAAAGAGCAGGGTAGACCAACGCCTCAAATTGACTTGGTGAAAAAGGTAGGGAATAATACTCGTTCCTTTCAGCTCTCCTGGTACGAGAAAGTGAATTGGCTAACAGCAAGTGACCCACATCAACAACAGTAAATAGGCTACTTTAGTAATATGTCATGGATGGACCAAAAATATAGAATCTATTTAAAATGTTTATGCTGAGTATATTATATTGGAATATATATTTCTCTGGATATGAATTAAACACAGCTACAATTTGGAAAACATTTTTAAACAAAAACACAGCCGAGAACATTTCACACTACAGACCTGGATTAAAAGTGAAGGGTTATCAAAATTGTCAATAAAACATTTCTCAGTCAAAATAAGTAAAATATAGGGAAAGTGTCATTGAATGAAATGTGTGGCCCCCAGCTCTATGTTTGGCTCCCCAAGGTCAGTGCTTGTGCCTATTCCAGAACACTCTGCTGTTACTGCTGAGGTTCCTGACAAAGAGCTGCTTTCAATAATGATCAATTTTTAAACAACATGCCACAATTTTAAAATATAAAATGTTAAAATATACCCCTCCCCCCCAACACCACCATCATGCATATTGGACAGTAGACTAATGGGCCAAAAGAACCTGTTATTTCACAGTTTGTGACGCTGCCAACAATCAGCCAGATCAGAGGCAAGAGTATGGGCAAAATTGATGTGTTTTTTCTTTTTTCTTTTAAAATCTGGAAATATCGTAACTGACCAGCCTCCCCTGTTTGAAAGACTACCAGCCGCCACTGTTACCAAGGAATCAAAATCGAATCGTATCAGATTCAGTGGTGTCGTCGAACATTGAATCGTTCTCTTAAGAATCCAAATTGAATCATATCAGATTCATTTGTTTCATCAAATATTGAATCATTACCATAAAAATCGAATCGTATCAGATTCAGTGGTATCATTGAACATTGAATCATTCTCTTAGGAATCCAAATCGAATCAAATCAGATTCAGCTGTGTCATTAAATAACAAATTGTTAGTTTAAGAATCAAAATTGAATCGTATCGGATTCAGTGGTATCGTCAAATTCCGAATCATTAGCTTAAGAATCAAAATCGAATTGAACCAGATTCAGTGGTATCGTCAAATATCGAAGCATTTAAGAATCAAAATTGTATCAAATCAGATTCAGTTGTTTCGTCAAATATTGAATCATTACCATAAAAAAATCAAAATCGAATCGCATCAGATTAAGTGGTATCGTAAAATATCAAATCTTTCCCTTAAGGATCAAAATTGTGTTGTACTTGAAGAATACAGATTGTATTGTATTGTGTAGAAACCTGAGGTTTACATCCTGAGCATAAAATTATTATTATTTAAAAAATATATGTATATTTTTTAATCTCGCAAAGGTTTAATGGAAAACAAAGTGCCACTGTTCACCCAGAATTAGTTCACTTTTTCACATCAGTGTTCCTGACACGCATCCTTCATTTCTGTATTTCAGTGTAAATCTGTCTGTCTGAGTTCGTCACAGTTTAATTACAAATTGAAAGTAGTGACTCAAAGCGTTTACGTCTTGCATCTCTGCGCCGAATGTAATCCGCTCTGGAATATGCTGAAAGCAGAGCTTTACGAGATGCTGCACCTTTTTACAGACGGGTTCTGAGTTGTAAAGTTACGTTGATAAAACGCTGCGAGTGGAATTATGTTATATTTTTAGCAGATTTTCAACTAGAACACACTTAGGAGACCCAGAGTGTAGAGTTACCTGCGTTGTTGTGTCTAAATGGAATGTTTTCCAGGTTTTTATAATTGCAAATATACGGTAATTAACACATTTAGTGTTTCTCCAGATCACGATTCTCTTTCACTGTGACTACGTTCAGACTGCACCCTGAAACGGCCCATATCCGATTTTTTTGCCCATATGCGACCTGTATCCGATTTGTTATTGACAATCTGAACGACACAGATCTGATTTTTTTCACATGCGACCCAGGCCGCTTGGATATGTGGTCCTAATTCCGATGCATATCTGTTATTTTCACATGCGACTGCAGTCTGACCGGACAGGTCGCATTCATGCGACCTACACGTCATCAACAAGAGACAAACGTCACTATTCTGCGTTGGCTAATCCCGCCTCTTTGGTGGAAAACAACAACATTTGTATAGTTTTCAGAATTTAAATAGACTTTTATAGAATTGATCAAGCTAATGGTGGATTTGGTAGGGACCTGGATGTTGATCTGTTAGCCTGATTAAATAAAACAGTTTCTATAACTGATTTATAACTTAAACCATCCTGTATTACAAGATTATAAGATTTTTCTGGAAATTTCCTGTAATTTGACACCTTCGGTCTCATTAGTCTGCTGCCCACATTAATCAGATTATTGTGTGAGTTCTGCCACAAAAACCACATCGCCAGGTCTCGCCTCATCTCCATGCTTTACTTGCAAACTTGAAGAGTGCGCTTTTTTTTGTTTACATATTACGTAGATATGCTTATTACGTGTCAATTTGCGCATGCGGGACACTTTTGGGTCGTTTTCCGTTCATATTGGAGATCGCATACAAGCCTCATATAATTGGTAATGTGAACGGCCTAACAAAAAAATCGGATTTCACAACAAATCGGATATGGGTCGTTTCAGGTTGCAGTCTGAACGTAGTGTTAAATTCAGCACTACAGTTAGTCAGGAACAATGTGTGTGTGTTCATTATCAGTTCAAATGCTGTATTTCGTAGCTGGAGTTCTGGAGTGGATATCACCAATGACGCCTCGTCTGGCATGTTTTTACTCCACAAGTCTAAATCCTGAGCAAAAATAACTTCCTATAAAACTTTACTCATATGAGGATGCCATGAGAAGAAACAGACTTAAAAAAGTTTAAAAGAAAGCCCTCGGTACTCTCAGAATTAACGGTTGGTTAAATAATGAGGCTGGGTTTTTTTTTGGTCTTCTGCCAATATTGATTTATAAGCTGCTGGTGGGTGAAAATTGGTCTTGATAAAAGTTTTTTCTCTGCACCACTGATGAGGCGAGTTCAAAGCAAGAGAGCGAGTGCAGGCAGGGTTTAGCTGTTCTTGACTAATTTGTTCATCTTTCATGCACGTGGCCGCTCGTTTGTTTTAAAATTCACATTCATGACGGTGTTTCTTAGGCTACGGCATAGAGGGACCATCAGGGCCTTCTAGGCCTTCAGAGAAGCCCAAACATATCAGTATTTCAAATCTCATCTCATCTCATTATCTGTAGCCACTTTATCCTGTTCTACAGGGTCGCAGGCAAGCTGGAGCCTATCCCAGCTGACTACGGGCGAAAGGCGGGGTACACCCTGGACAAGTCGCCAGGTCATCACAGGGCTGACACATAGACACAGACAACCATTCACACTCACATGCACACCTACGCTCAATTTAGAGTCACCAGTTAACCTAACCTGCATGTCTTTGGACTGTGGGGGAAACCGGAGCACCCGGAGGAAACCCACGCGGACACGGGGAGAACATGCAAACTCCACACAGAAAGGCCCTCGCCGGCCACGGGGCTCGAACCTGGACCTTCTTGCTGTGAGGCGACAGTGCTAACCACTACACGTAAGGGTCAAGGCCGGAAAACCATACTGGGTGCCCGTGATCTTCGGGCCCTTAGACGGCACTGCATCACATACAGGCATGCTTCTGTATTGGAAATCACAAAATGGGCTCAGGAATATTTCCAGAGAACATTATCTGTGAACACAATTCACCGTGCCATCCGCCGTTGCCAGCTAAAACTCTATAGTTCAAAGAAGAAGCCGTATCTAAACATGATCCAGAAGCGCAGACGTCTTCTCTGGGCCAAGGCTCATTTAAAATGGACTGTGGCAAAGTGGAAAACTGTTCTGTGGTCAGACGAATCAAAACTTGAAGTTCTTTATGGAAATCAGGGACGCCGTGTCATTCGGACTAAAGAGGAGAAGGACGACCCGAGTTGTTATCGGCGCTCAGTTCAGAAGCCTGCATCTCTGATGGTATGGGGTTGCATTAGTGCGTGTGGCATGGGCAGCTTACACATCTGGAAAGACACCATCAATGCTGAAAGGTATATCCAGGTTCTAGAGCAACATATGATCCCGTCCAGACGACGTCTCTTTCAGGGAAGACCTTGCATTTTCCAACATGACAATGCCAAACCACATACTGCATCAATTACACCATCATGGCTGCGTAGAAGAAGGGTCCGGGTACTGAACTGGCCAGCCTGCAGTCCAGATCTTTCACCCATAGAAAACATTTGGCGCATCATAAAATGGAAGATACGACAAAAAAGACCTAAGACAGTTGAGCAACTAGAATCCTACGTTAGACAAGAATGGGTTAACATTCCTATCCCTAAACTTGAGCAACTTGTCTCCTCAGTCCCCAGACGTTTACAGACTGTTGTAAAGAGAAAAGGGGATGTCTCACAGTGGGAAACATGGCCTTGTCCCAACATTTTTGAGATGTGGTGTTGTCATGAAATTTAAAATCACCTAATTTTCTCTTTAAATGATACATTTTCTCAGTTTAAACATTTGATATGTCATCTATGTTCTATTCTGAATAAAATATGGAATTTTGAAACTTCCACATCATTGCATTCCATTTTTATTTACAATTTGTACTTTGTCCCAACTTTTTTGGAATCGGGGTTGTATATGTTGTCTGTACTCTGTAGTACTCTAGTGTAGTCACTCCTTGTTGTGAGACAACTTATGACTTTTTGTCCCAAGTTAACTAAGTGTGAGACTGAGAAGTGAGGTAGGAAACCTATTAATGTTTGGTTTTCTTTGAATAAAGATACTGACAAGTTGTAAACAGTTTATTGATGTTTCTGTCATTATTGAAGAAGTTCAGAAGAACACATGTTAATTTGTCAAATTGTTCAGGTACAGGTACAGGTCCGGACCTGTACCTAAACTTCTGTATCGGTACCTGTACCTGTACCTGATGTTACGTTTAGGTACACAGCCCTACTTTGTTTTCTGGAAGTGATCGAAGTGCAAATGCTGCAGGATTGATGATTTTTCATGAAATAAATTGCTGTGAAAAACGTACTGAGATCGCAGTTTTCACGATTGGCTGCCGGCCCGAGCCTGAAGTGCAGGATTATTTATAAAAAAGTCTAATAGATACATTGAATCATTTTAAAGCCACTTCTTCATCCCTTTTATCTCACTGTTGAATTCTGGATTCTGAATATAAAGCTGCACTTTACACTCATTTTATTTGTTAAAGTTATTGCTCAAGTAACGACAGGGACCAGTCGAGTCTCCAGTGTCCGTGCGGCAGGCGTAAAGCTGTACCACCATCATCTTTTAATCAGTTTCAGCTCGTATTTTCCTGGAGCAGCTGGCTGCTGATCTCTGAACTAAAGCCTGTGAACAAAAGCAGGTCTGCGAAAGATCACACGTTCGACTGAACTCGCTTTGTTGACTCGCTGTGTGATTTTATCCTCACTCATGTTTCGAAACACACGCCTTAATACCTAATCATAATATTCATTGTGACAACACTTCTGCTATTTCTGCTAATATATAATTAATATGGTAACGCTCAATGTGCTAATGAACTACAACTGTCATTACTTGAGGAAGATCATCCAAATTTTCTCACTTGGTTCAGTTCTCCAGTACAGAAGGTCACAGGAGATTTAATACACAGAAAACTGAAAACTAAATATTTTTATATATACGGAGATATTGGCGAAAACACAATACGATTGATAGTAGGGTTGGGAGATATAACAAAACAATATTCATATTGTGATATTTTATAATGCATTTATATTTGATACTTCACTTACTTCAGGTGATTTTTTAAAAATAATATTTTCAAACTTCTTTTTTGAGGAAAGCAGATGATTTAATGTTAAAAATTTTGTACTTGATCTGTATGTCCACAATACTGTGTACTGTTTAAACACACTGACAGGGCGAGACCAAACTGGATATAACAAAGACAAACAAAATAGTCTACTGTGTCTTGGCGTATAAAGTGAGACATGGAATGTTTTCTGTATAAAGCCTGACTGGTACAGCTTGTCATATAAAGTTATACGCATAAAGCTTGGTTTAAAAATCTAGATGTATAAACCTTGGTATATAAAGCTGGACATATAAAGCTTGGTGTAGAAAGCTGGACGTATAAAGCTGGACGTATAAAGCTTGGTGTATAAAGCTGGACGTATAAAGCTGGACATATAAAGCTTGGTGTATAAAGCTTGGTGTATGAAGCTGGACATATAAAGCTTGGTGTATAAAGCTAGACGTATAAAGCTTGGTGTATAAAGCTAGACGTATAAAGCTGGACGTATAAAGTTTGGTGTATAAAGCTGGACATATAAAGCTTGGTGTATAAAGCTTGGTGTATGAAGCTGGACATATAAAGCTTGGTGTATAAAGCTGGACGTATAAAGCTTGGTGTATAAAGCTGGACGTATAAAGCTTGGTGTATAAAGCTGGACATATAAAGCTTGGTGTATAAAGCTGGACGTATAAAGCTTGGTGTATAAAGCTAGATGTATAAAGCTGGACGTATAAAGCTTGGTGTATAAAGCTAGGTGTATAAAGCTAGACGTATAAAGCTTGGTGTATAAAGCTGGACATATAAAGCTTGGTGTATAAAGCTGGACGTATAAAGTTTGGTGTATAAAGCTGGACGTATACAGCTTGGTGTATAAAGCTGGACGTATAAAGCTTGGTGTATAAAGCTGGACATATAAAGCTTGGTGTATAAAGCTGGACGTATAAAGCTTGGTGTATAAAGCTGGACGTATAAAGCTTGGTGTATAAAGCTAGACGTATAAAGGTGGACGTATAAAGCTTGGTGTATAAAGCTTGGTGTATAAAGCTAGAAGTATAAAGCTTGGTGTATAAAGCTGGACATATAAAGCTTGGTGTATAAAGCTGGACGTATAAAGCTTGGTGTATAAAGCTGGACGTATAAAGCTTGGTGTATAAAGCTGGACGTATAAAGCTTGGTGTATAAAGCTAGACGTATAAAGCTGCACGTATAAAGCTTGGTGTATAAAGCTTGGTGTATAAAGCTAGACGTATAAAGCTTGGTGTATAAAGCTGGACATATAAAGCTTGGTGTATAAAGCTGGACGTATAAAGCTGGACGTATAAAGCTTGGTGTATAAAGCTGGATGTATAAAGCTTGGTGTATAAAGCTGGACATATAAAGCTTGGTGTATAAAGCTGGACGTATAAAGCTTGGTGTATAAAGCTAGACGTATAAAGCTGGACGTATAAAGCTTGGTGTATAAAGCTAGGTGTATAAAGCTAGACGTATAAAGCTTGGTGTATAAAGCTGGACATATAAAGCTTGGTGTATGAAGCTGGACGTATAAAGCTTGGTGTATAAAGCTGGACATATAAAGCTTGGTGTATAAAGCTGGACGTATAAAGCTTGGTGTATGAAGCTGGACGTATAAAGCTTGGTGTATAAAGGTGGACATATAAAGCTTGGTGTATAAAGGTGGACGTATAAAGCTTGGTGTATAAAGCTGGACGTATAAAGCTTGGTGTATAAAGCTGGACGTATAAAGCTTGGTGTATAAAGCTGGACGTATAAAGCTTGGTGTATAAAGCTGGACGTATAAAGCTTGGTGTATAAAGGTGGACATATAAAGCTTGGTGTATAAAGGTGGACATATAAAGCTTGGTGTATAAAGCTGGACGTATAAAGCTTGGTGTATAAAGCTGGACGTATAAAGCTTGGTGTATAAAGCTGGACGTATAAAGCTTGGTGTATGAAGTTAGACGTATAAAGCTTGGTGTATGAAGTTAGACGTATAAACCTTGGTGTATGAAGTTAGACGTATAAACCTTGGTGTATGAAGTTAGACGTATAAAGCTTGGTGTATAAAGCTGGACGTATAAAGCTTGGTGTATGAAGTTAGACGTATAAAGCTTGGTGTATAAAGCTGGACGTATAAAGCTTGGTGTATAAAGCTGGACGTATAAAGCTTGGTGTATGAAGTTAGACGTATAAATGCTGATGTATAAAGCTTGGTGTATAAAGCATCCGTTCCTTTGGCCTCCGACCTCAACCAATGCGTTTTGTGCCCTATGATGTTCTTTTCCTGTCATCACCTGGTAGTCATGTGACCAGTGTTGGATTTGGAAATACATATTCATGCATTTTATCCTGTTCACTGGGGCGCTGAGTGTTTGCGCAGGTGTGATAGCTGAGGTTGCAGTCGTGTTCTCACAATGACTTGTGTTCACACTTTGAGAAGTGTGTGTTGTGTTTTGCAACATGAGTTCACTTCATTCGCAATTAGAATACGTGAGCAGACTTTTCTTGAACTCCACTGTTAGCAGGACGACTTGCAGCAGTCCAGATGTTGCATTGATGCTCTTCAGAGTGACTGTGTTCAAAATATACATACACACAGTGCAGAAGGAGTTACACTGACTTTATAAAACTGTTGGCAGGGGAAAAATATGGAACGTGATTCTTGCCAGTGGAGATACGGTAGAACAGCTGCAGGCTGCAGTAATTGCAGATGAGTAAACATTTATGAATATCAAGATGCAGTTGATCAAGCCTTGAAACACAGCCATGTTGGTATAAAGTGGCTCTGCTGAGTTGTGGAAGCCGGCGTGCTGGATGTGGAGGTGAACATCCCGATGGAATACCAATGATTTCCTTTAAGTGCTTTTGATTGTCTTGAAAGATCATGAGGATCATGAGTTCCTGGTTGGCACAACTGGCTAATACGTTTGCTTTGTTTGCTATTTGGTTTCACATTGAAAATTATTAAATTAACACAACTGAAAACCTCTCTTCCCTTCATTGATCGGAAATACGGTGATGGGAAAATCAGTTTCACAAAATAACCCGGCGATGAATAAATCTATCCACATTCACTGGATATGCGCAATCGTGTGCTCTGATTGGCTACTCTACTACTAGGATATCAGCTCATATACCGTGAGTAGAGAAAAACAAAATGGTGGAGTTAATCAAGTCAGATATATCATTTTGTTATCAAGTATTTAAACGAAACAGAAATAGCTAAATACAAGAGTGTGTGTGTATATATATATATATATATATATATATATATATATATATATATATATATATACACACAGTGGTGCTTGAAAGTTTGTGAACCCTTTAGAATTTTCTATATTTCTGCATAAATATGACCTAAAACATCATCAGATTTTCACACAAGTCCTAAAAGTAGATAAAGAGAACCCAGTTAAACAAATGAGACAAAAATATTATACTTCGTCATTTGTTTATTGAGGAAAATGATCCAATATTACATATCTGTGAGTGGCAAAAGTATGTGAACCTTTGCTTTCAGTATCTGGTGTGACCCCCTTGTGCAGCAAGAACTGCAACAAAACGTTTGCGGTAACTGTTGATCAGTCCTGCACACCGGCTTGGAGGAATTTTAGCCCGTTCCTCCGTACAGAACAGCTTCAACTCTGGGATGTTGGTGGGTTTCCTCACATGAACTGCTCACTTCAGGTCCTTCCACAACATTTCCATTGGATTAAGGTCAGGACTTTGACTTGGCCATTCCAAAACATTAACTTTATTCTTCTTTAACCATTCTTTGGTAGAACGACTTGTGTTCTTAGGGTCATTGTCTTGCTGCATGACCCATCTTCTTTTGAGATTCAGTTCATGGACAGATGTCCTGACATTTTCCTTTAGAATTCACTGGTATAATTCAGAATTCATTGTTCCATCAATAATGCCAAGCCGTCCTGGCCCAGATGCAGCAAAACAGGCCCAAACCATGATACTACCACCACCATGTTTCACAGATGGGATAAGGTTCTTATGCTGGAATGCAGTGTTTTCCTTTCTCCAAACATAACACTTCTCATTTCAACCAAAAAGTTCTATTTTGGTCTCATCCGTCCACAAAACATTTTTCCAATAGCCTTCTGGCTTGTCCACGTGATTGTTAGCAAACTGCAGACAAGCAGCAATGTTCTTTTTGGAGAGCAGTGGCTTTCTCCTTGCAACCCTGCCATGCACACCATTGTTGTTCAGTGTTCTCCTGATGGTGGACTCATGAACATTAACATTAGCCAATGTGAGAGAGGCCTTCAGTTGCTTAGAAGTTACCCTGGGGTTACCCTTTGTGACTTCACCAACTATTACACGCCTTGCTCTTGGAGTGATCTTTGTTTGTCGACCACTCCTGGGGAGGGTAACAATTGTCTTGAATTTCCTCCATTTGTACACAATCTATCTGACTGTGGATTGGTAGAGTCCAAACTCTTTAGAGATGGTTTTGTAACATTTTCCAACCCGATGAGCATCAACAATGCTTTTTCTGAGGTCCTCAGAAATCTCCTTTGTTTGTGCCATGATACACTTCCACAAACATGTGTTGTGAAGATCAGACTTTGATAGATCCCTGTTCTTTAAATAAAACAGGGTGCCCACTCACACCTGATTGTCATCCCATTGATTGAAAACACCTGACTCTAATTTCACCTTCAAATTAACCTAGAGGTTCACATACTTTTGCCACTCACAGATATGTAATATTGGATCATTTCCCTCAGTAAATAAATGACCAAGTATAATATTTTTGTCTCATTTGTTTAACTGGGTTCTCTTTAGCTACTTTTAGGACTTGTGTGAAAATCTGATGTTGTTTTAGGTCATATTTATGCAGAAATATAGAAAATTCTAAAGGGTTCACAAACTTTCAAGCACCACTGTATGTATATATATATATATATATATATATATATATATATATATATGTGTGTGTGTTTTTTTTTTTCCCCTCAATAGCTCCTGTTTTGGGCAGCACGGTGGTGTCATGGTTAGCGCTGTCACCTCACAGCAAGAAGGTCTGGGTTCGAGCCCCGTGGCCGGCGAGGGCCTTTCTGTGCGGAGTTTGCATGTTCTCCCCGTGTCCGCGTGGGTTTCCTCCGGGTGCTCCGGTTTCCCCCACAGTCCAAAGACATGCAGGTTAGGTTAACTGGTGACTCTAAGGCTACGTTTACATTAGACTGTATCTGTCTCGTTTTCTTCGCGGATGCACTGTCCGTTTACATTAAACCGCCTGGAAACGCCGGGAAACGGGAATCCGCCAGCGTCCACATATTCAATCCAGATCGTGTCAGCTCCGGTGCTGTGTAAACATTCAGAATACGCGGATACGCTGTGCTGAGCTCCAGCTGGCGTCTCATTGGACAACGTCACTGTGACATCCACCTTCCTGATTCGCTGGCGTTGGTCATGTGACGCGACTGCTGAAAAACGGCGCGGACTTCCGCCTTGTATCACCTTTCATTAAAGAGTATAAAAGTATGAAAATACTGCAAATACTGATGCAAATACTGCCCATTGTGTAGTTATGATTGTCTTTAGGCTTGCCATCCTTCCACTTGCAAGTGGTAAGTGATATGCGCTGGGATCACACACACAGCGGCTCAGTCCCGAATCACAGCTTGTGCACTTCACTCGCGCGCTCTGTGAGCTGCGCAGGGCCGGAGTGATTTGGAGCGCAGGATGCCTGCGGAGCCGAGCGTATCCGTGTATTGGTATTGCTGTGTGCACGCAAATCGTGTATTGGTGTTGCTGTGTGCACACTAATCGTTTTAAAAACGTTAATCTGATGATCCGCTGATACGGTCTAATGTAAACATGGGCTCAATTGACCGTAGGTGTGAATGTGAATTAGTCTGGCTAACGCGACTTCAAAGCTCTACGAGCTATTGGTCTGGCCAAGATATTAAGCCCAACCGTTTCCCAGAGCCCGTGGTTGACCCGCCTCCCTGAAATGCCTCGGTTTGCTACTGGTCGAAGCCAGAAAAGGCTGTGACGAAGCTTAAACCAATCACATCACTCTTTCCTCTGACGTATGTGACGCGACGGAAACTGCGGGGCTAACTGGTAGATTAAACTTTTACCGAAGCCGGTCGGGAGCAAGGCGAAAACGTCCTTCCTTTCAATAAATACCTCCAGGGCTGCTCTTTGCTCCGTTTTCAATGAGAACTTCCCGTTGAATGCTTTCAATACAGCATCTACCGCTGTGTTAAAGGCTTGCCGCTGCTCCATGTTCGTGATGTGAATGAAGCGCTTCCGGCATAGATTCTGTAAACAATCTATGGCTTCCGGTCGCAGTTCTACTACGTCACTGCCTTGAACACGCCTCTACCCAGGGCCGTTGGAGAAGCTCAAAGTTGATTGGTTCCTGATTTTTCGGGAGCTTGGAAGAGCTGTAGATAGCTTGCCTGGCCAGACTAAGCTCGCAACAGGCCCTCGTGTTGCGTCACGCTTAGGATGGGCGGGCCTAGCTAAATGTGAATGGTTCTCTGTGTCTGTGTGTCAGCCCTGTGATGACCTGGCGACTTATCCAGGGTGTACCCCACCTTTCGCCCGTAGTCAGCTGGGATAGGCTCCAGCTTGCCTGTGACCCTGTAGAACAGGATAAAGCGGCTACAGATAATGAGATGAGATGAGATGAGCTCCTGTTTCATGCTCCAGCCCAGTCGGTGGCAGTAATGTACCTCTAAGTTGGTTTGCCAACCATCAAAAAAAGAAGAAAAGAAAATGGCGGAGTGTGTTGTTGAACCACCCAAGGCCGAAATAAAAACTCTACTCGAAAACGAAACCAGAAAAAAATACCAAAAAAAAGCAACAAAATATGGAATAAAATATTTGATGGTAAGAACGTATCTTTTTTATTTTTCGAGAATTATTATTATTGTATTTTTCACAAATTGCTACTGTCATTTCGCCGATTTGTTTATATTGTAAGTGGAAATTATTTTGTCAGATGTTTTGTATCAAGTTTTTATTTATTGAGTTTGCCAAACATAAATAAATAAATAAATAGAAATGCTCTGTTTTTCAAAATCCGGTGAATGTGGATAGGATAAAGCAGTCATTCCACTCAATCTCGGTGCTACGCACCTTGTCGGCTATCAGCTCATGTACGACTCGATTTCGTGGAATAACTGTTAAATATAGTGATGTATACATACTTGCTTCAGAACATTGTGTGTATTCGGTCGATCCAGGGTTTATTTTCTGTTTTTCTTCATCAGTTCAAATCTCCCGGACACACAGCCTTTCTGCAGCTCTACAGCTCGGTCCTTTTGCTCACTTTAACATTTCAAAGCGATTTTAAAAAAATGCTGCGATACAAAAAACACAGCATGTCTGATTCACTTCCTGCATTTGAGTTGATTCAGAGTCGATTCGTTTTCTCACAGGAGTTCACTTGGAAGCGGAGATGCTGAGATGCTCTCAGACCCGAATGATCACTCACCAGGGTTTGATAAGAAGTCATTTTCACTCACGATGCACCTTCAGAGGTCCAGCTGAAATTCAGTATAATACAATGCTAATTTTAACCGTATGCATGAACGTTTGGGCTCACGTGTGTCCAGTGAAGCATACGTTGCCCTTCGTCCTCCTTGACTGGAGAAAATACATTTGGAGGAAAAAAAAAAGAAAAAAAAAGCAATACATGTGATCATATACCGTAGAGGGATAAAGCTGACTACTTTAGTTTCTCGAAAACACAGAGTTGCTGAAGGAACATCATCGGTCAGAGGGCTACTGTTACAGTGCCAGGTCAGAAGGGCGCCGTTATCACCATGTGTGTAGCCGTCTCGAATAACGGTGTCCTTTGTTATGCATCAATCATCAGGACTTATTCCACAGACTATATCATTAGCTCTGATGATGGAGGGAAAGGGTTCTTTAAGGGTTTGTTTGTTGGATAATTAAGAGCTCGTCACTCGGAATACTTACTGGGAGGAAACTGACAGGTAAAGACTTTATTTCTGGGGGGAAAAAAAAAATATTGCAGGAAGTGGAAGTAATAGAGCCTGGGCTGGAACATTGAACGTTGCTGGTGTGTGCAGATTTTGGGGGTGTGAATATTAACGAGTCATGACTGCTACCTGTTACAGTACTAAACATTCGAGAATTTGGAATTGGCCCATTTGAAGGAGGTGACAGCAGTGTTCGAGGTTCACGGTATGAACTCGACTTTTTCAGTTTTGCAAAGGTAACTACAGATTAACATTCTCTGGCACCTTTAATAATCTTATATTTAATTTCTTATACTTTAATAATATCCTAGATAAATTTGACTATATTGTGCCGTTTAACAGCCTGGTCAGGGTCATGTGGATTAAATTCGGCTACTAGTTTGTTGATATTTTGGGAAATTGCCCCAAAAGACAATAATAATTAACGTTTATTCCATGAAATCGAGTCGTACATGAGCTGATAGTGCTGTAATCCATGTACAACAAGATTGAGTGAATGACAGGAGCAATTTATGAAAAATGCGATGATGATAATAATAATAATAATAATAATAATAATAATTCTTGAAAAATAAGAAAAGATACCGTACGTTCTTACTATCAAATGCTTTCATTCCATATTTTGTTGCTTTTTTGTGTTTATTGGGGTTTTGTTTTCGAGTTGAGTTTTTATTTCGTCCTCGGTTGGTTCAGTAATACGCTCCGCCATTTTGTTTTTCTTCTTCTTTAGCTAACTGAAAGGTGCGTTACTGCCACCGTCTGGGCTGGAGTGTAGAACAGGAGATATTGTGTGTGTGTGTGTGTGTGTGTGTGGGGGGTAACTATATTCTTTTAGCTATTTCTGTTTCTTTTAAATACTTGATAACAAAGTGATATATCTGACTTGATGTGCTCCGCCATTTTGTTTTTCTCTACTCACGGTATATAAGCTGATAACCTAGTCGTAGAGTAGCCAATCAGAGTGCACGATTGCTCATATCCAGTGAATGTGGATAGAATATTCACCGATATTCACTGAGCCTGAACTGGATAATTATTTTAGTATAAATACACAGGTAATTATTTTAAAAAATCTTATCAAAAATGTATTTCAAACTTCAAAAGCAGGATGTAAATGTAACAACGGTGCGGCACAGACTTGTCACTTACCTACGCCGAGTCACGTAAAATAATTTGTTTCGAAATCGATAAAATAAATCACAACCCCACCTTCCCTTTGAATAGTTTCAGACCAAACTTCGGAGCATCTTTAGTGCTTTTAGGAACAGCACTTTCTTTCATCATTTGTAATTCTTCCTTACTTACGGTGACAAAGCGATCGGCTGCCGTTTTGCTGAACCGCTCGAGGTGATTATCGAGAAATAGTCCAAATCTCTCGACCAATCAACACGCATGATTTTCTATAATCACCTATGTATTTATAATAATAAGAAGAATAACCGTACAAGCACAGTCAACTCACTGTTCCCAGAATCCAGTTTGTTGTTTTTGTTTTGAAAGCACGTTCAAGTTCAGTTCAGTTCAATTATTATTGGTTATCTGGATGTTAGCACAGGGTCAACTTACAGTGAAGTGGGTTGGATGAGATAAGAACCAGAAACGAGTCTCTCAGCATTGGAGCCCGACAGGTGTTTAACAAAATAGCAATGCAAAAAGATTCAAAGTCCTGAATATAAAAATGGAAGTAAAATTAAAGTAGAAATAATTAAGAGATGTGCGTGCATTGTCTCAGGGGGTAGTGTGTGGGGGGAGGTGGGGTAGAGCAAGCACCAGGATTGCACATACGGTAGGAAAACGCGATGTGTGTGAGTTCCAATAATTGCACATTGTTGAAGACAAGTTAAGCACTGACCGTGTAAACAGAGTTTTGTGATACGTTGGTAAATATGTAAACAGCAAATATGTAAATGTGTTTGTGATATGTAAACAGAGTCTTGTGATACAGTATGTTGGTGATATGTGATATGATCATCACCTGCACCAACTTCCTTGGAGGAGGTTAATTTTCTTTTTTTGTCTGTCTGTTTGTTTGTTTGTTTGTTTGTTTGTTTGTTTGTTTGTTTTTTCCCAATGTAACTCAAAAAGTAGTGAACAGATTTGAATGAAATTTGGAGGGAAGCTGAGCCATATAGAATCAATTTTGTGCCAAAATGTTTATACAATACTTTTGAAATATCAAACAAAAACGACAAATCAAAATACAAAAAAAACAAAAAAGGTCAATTTTTTTAGACTGGCAAACAAATTATTTGTGTAATCGTGCAAAATATCAGTCTATTACTCTTCAGAAACCTTTTATTTTTGTTCCGCGTCTTTCTCAGTTTTGCTTGGCGTAATTTATTTTGGTTGCGATTCCAGCTTTCTCGTTTGCGCTCCCTGACTTTTTGCTTGCAGTTTTGGCACAAACTTCACGTGTGGGTGGGCTGTCCAGGAATGCATTCCCATTGGGTAACTTGTGTTTGACTGACAGCTACGCTCAGCCGTTCCCCCGGAGGCTGTTGCGGCCATTCCCTACTCGGATTTTAGCGGACTGTTTGACGAGTGACCGATCCATTGACGGTAAACAAGGATCGAGTGGACTTCAGTGGCGACTATGATATTGAATTAATTCAACAAAGTGTAAATTCAATATCATAGTCGCCACTGAAGTCCACTCGATCCTTGTTTACCGTCAATGGATCGGTCACTCGTCAAACAGTCCGCCAGAATCCGAGTAGGGAATGGCTGAGCGTAGCTGTCAGTCAAACACAAGTTAGCCAATGAGAATGCATTCCTGGACAGCCCACCCACACGCGAAGTTTGTGCCAAAATTGCAAGCAAAAAGTCAGGGAGCGCAAACAAGAAAGCTGGAATCGCAACCAAAATAAATTACGTCAAACAAAACCGAGAAAGACGCGGAACAAAAATAAAAGGTTTCTGAAGAGTAATAGACTGATATTTTGCACGATTACACAAATAATTTGTTTGCCAGTCTAAAAAAAATGACTTTTTTTTTTGTTTTTTTTGTATTTTGATTTGTCGTTTTTGTTTGATATTTCAAAAGTATTGTATAAACATTTTGGCACAAAATTGATATAGTCATGGGGCAAGGAACAGTTGATTAGATTTTGAGGCCAATGTACTCATATGTGGATCTGGGGTTTGTTTTTTTGTTTGTTCCCAACGTAACTCAAAAAGTAGTGAACGGATTTGAATGAAATTTGGTGGACAGCTTTAGTGTTATCCTAGGTTCAAGTCACTCGATTTTGATGCATGTGTGATGCAGTTGTGATGCATGATAGCATGTGGCTTGATGGAGATATGCTCTCTACTCTCCCAAGTGCCCTTCCAGTTGTTACTGATCTTTGATTCCCATCTCAAACTTTTTCTTCATCTGTGACTCATACGTGGATGTTTTGAACATACTTTATTTTTTATTTCCTTCATGTCTGACCATGAAATAGCTGAGGCCAGTTCTGGTCCATTACATAACCATCCATCCATCCCATCCATTATCTGTAGCCGCTTATCCTGTGCAGAGTCACGGGCAAGCTGGAGCCTATCCCAGCTGACTATGGGCAAGAGGCAGGGTACACCCTGGACAAGTCACCAGATCATCACAGGGCTGACAAACAGAGACAAACATTCACCATTCACACCTATGGTTAATTTAGAGCCACCTATTAGCCTAACCTGCATGTCTTTGGACTGTGGGGGAAACCGGAGCACCTGGAGGAAACCCACGCAGACACGGGGAGAACATGCAAACTCCACACAGAAAGGCCCTCACCGGCCACAGGGCTCGAACCCAGAACCTTCTTGCTGTGAGGCGACAATGCTAACCGCTACACCATGGTGCCGATTACATAACCATAAAGAATAATCATACGAATACAGTACAGTGCAGAGTTTCTCAAAAGCACTGTAGCACAAACAGCATCATTAAATGGTAGAGTGAGCAGTACAATGAACACTCTCTTTCCTAGTTAAGATGTTCTTAGCGTTAAGAGGTTTTTGGAAAACCCAACACAGATCAGGTGAAAGAATTTAAAACAGGATATGTTAAGATCTACGGCTGAGGATGTCACCGGATTGTTGTAGAATATCGTTAGCATTGGAAATGGTGACTTCCTACTTGTCGCAGAGGATTCTGGGAAGGATGAGGCGGCCCCTTTGATGCTTCTCAATACATCTATAGTTTATCATGAACAGGAGTGATGTAGCTGAGGTTGAGGAACTGTCAGAGCAATACACCATGGTCACACTGCTGACATGAACAAACAAACAACCCTTCCAGGCCATGCCAATTTCAGATTATAGATACGAATATTTGCCAATATGGATTTTTTGGTAAACGGTAAATAATTACAGACTGTATCACTCCTAATATACATATACACTCACTGGCCACTTTATTAAGAACACCCATCCATCCATCCATCCATCCATCCATCCATCCAGCCACCTGCTGTTTGTTGCAGTTCTTTAACCTTCATCCTACCAAGTGGGGTCCATCTGGACCCCGCACCTATATGTTTGTTTGCCATTTTAAAAATATGTGACATACTGCCTCACCGTTTTATGAATTTGTCGGAATTTATGTCTTAATTAAAACACTAAAGTACCGGAAGATCAACTTTTTGCATTGTGAAGGTATAATTAATTTGTTACTGTGGTCCAACCGGACCCCAGAGTAAAGTTTATCTGTCTTTCATTTTATAATTGAATAGCACACTGAAAGTTAACTTCTTTTATTTCTTTTATGTTCCATAATGAAACTACCAAGGCATTCCTTCTTGGGGTCCGTGTGGACCCCACTGCTGCAATAAGCACAGGCTGCAAAACAAAAGCCCTAAATTATTTTACAATTACTTTTTTGTTTTAAATTCCGTAAGAAAAGACCTAAGTTGTAATCCAGAATGTTTTACAGCTGCATGAGCTGCAAAAATCATGTATATAATGCCAATTTTTTTTGTGGCGCTATAATTTGCTACAGGGGCGGCACGGTGGTGTAGTGGTTAGCGCTGTCGCCTCACAGCAAGAAGGTCCTGGGTTCGAGCCCCGGGGCCGGCGAGGGCCTTTCTGTGCGGAGTTTGCATGTTCTCCCCGTGTCCGTGTGGGTTTCCTCCGGGTGCTCCGGTTTCCCCCACAGTCCAAAGACATGCAGGTTAGGTTAACTGGTGACTCTAAATTGACCGTAGGTGTGAATGTGAGTGTGAATGGTTGTCTGTGTCTATGTGTCGGCCCTGTGATGACCTGGCGACTTGTCCAGGGTGTACCCCGCCTTTCGCCCGTAGTCAGCTGGGATAGGCTCCAGCTTTCCTGTGACCCTGTAGAACAGGATAAAGCGGCTAGAGATAATGAGATGAGATAATTTGCTACATGTATGCTAATTATTGCAATATTATTGCAATGTTATTGCATTTATAATACATCATTGATATTCAGCCATAGTGGATTTTGTTCTTCAATAAAGTTATGTCTGTTTGCTGCATTGAATTGGTTCTTACTGCATTGATTTCAAGGTATTCCCTCCTGGGGTCCATACGGACCCCGCCTGGTAGTTTGTGTATGTAAAATTGGCTGGAAGGATGAAGGTTAAGTGTGTTCTTTATGCCTTGGGCCCTTTAGTGTATTGCTGTTATTAATACAAGATGTTCTGAACAAAACTTATCTGGTGATTTTGTCTTTATAAGCTTTAATTTTAAAGAAAAGTATTGGGGTCCAAACGGACCCCGCATGGTAAGATTAAGGTGTAAAATAGCATGGTAGGATGAGGGTTAATCAGCCGATCCCTCGACAGCAGCACGATGCACCAAATCACGCAGATACACATCCAGAGCTTCAGTTAATGTTCACAATGTTCAAATGTCAGAATGGGAAAAATTGTGATCTCAATTTCTGTGTGACTTTCTTTTTGTGTGGCATGGGTATTGGTTTGAGCCAGATGGACTGGTTTGAGTATTTCAGAAACTGCTGATCTCCTGGGGTTTTCACACATGGCACGGTGGTGTAAGTGGTTAGCACTGTTGCCTCACAGCTATAAGGTTCTGGGTTCAGGCCCAGCAGCTAACGAGGGCCTTTCTGTGTGGAGTTTGCATGTTCTCCCCGTGTCTGTGTGGGTTTCCTCCGGGTGCTCCGGTTTCCCCCACATGCAGTTAGGTTAACGTGGGATGGCCTTGGGCTGAAGTGCCCAAGAGCGGTGGCGTGCACGTACACAGCAGCTTTGTTCTCCTCCAATGAACTAAATTTCGTTGTACATTTGTGCAGTGACAATAAAGGCATTCTATTCTACACCCAGTCTCCGTACACAGAATGGTACATTGATACCCCTTTTCCACCAAATCAGTTCCAGGGCTGGTTCGGGGCCAGTGCTGGTGCTGGTTCACAACTCGTTCAACTTGCGAGCCAGCTGAGAACCAGTTTGCTTTTCCATAGCTCGCGGTGCTAAGGGAAGCCACGTCATTACGTCGCTGTATACGTCAGTTATGTCACTACGTTTGCATAAACCTTGGCGCGAATATCGAAGCAAAAACAACATGGAAGAAGCAGCAGCAGCAACAATAATAATAATAATAATAATAATGGATGACTCTGCGTTTGTACAGCTGCTGCTTCTCGTCGCTTAAAAATGGCGATCTTTCGCGGTCTTGTTATTGTTGTTGGTTTTAACAACTCCGCCCCCCCGCTGATGTAAGCGGTTCTTTCCTCTGGCCCAGCAAAGAGCTGGTGCTAGCCTGGAACCGGTTTTTCTGGCCTTAGAGCCAGTTCTTTGTCAGTGGAAACAGAAAACCCGGTTCCAAACTAAGCACTGGCCCCGAACCAGCCCTGGAACTGCTTTGATGGAAAAGGGGCATGAGTGAGTGAAACAGCGACAGTTCTGTGGGTGGAAAAAACAAACACCTTGTTGATGAGAGAGGTCAAAGAGCACAAAATGGCCAGACTGGTTTGATCTTTTTGGCCAGGAAGGATATAGTAACTCATATAATCACTCTTTACAATCATGGTGAGCAGAAAAGCATCTCAGCACCTTCTGCAACAGCAGAAAGAAGAACACATTGGGTTCCGCTCCTGCAGCCAAGAACAGGGATCTTAGAATCAACAAGAAGTTCCTATTAAAGTGGCCGCTGAGTGTAAAACCTACATACACAAAGGTAGATTACCGTATGTGCTCTATGTTTCCTAAAAGACCACGGAATGAATAAAAGCATGTTAGCTTGTCATTACTTTGGACAACGTTACTTCTAAAACTCATATCTCATGAATTACAGTCATGGCGTTCTGCCATCTGTGCATCGTGGCACAATTATTCCACGCTTACTGTCTCTTTCTGAATGTAATCAAGAGGGATCTGTGATCATCGGCCTCATGACCAGATGTCTCTTTTGGAGGAAGTGAATCTGTTTTCCTGGATGCTTGGCAGTCCAGGCAGAACACGGGTCCACCACACAGCGAGGTATTTCCCTCGACGCACTGCTAGGGAAGACGTCTAGCATGATGAGGAAACATGGCACGGCCTTCAAGAAGAAAATGATTTTAGTCATATACTTCCTGCATGCGGTCCAACCAATCAGAAGCGGAGTAAATATGTTTTGTTGTGCTTCAAGCAGAACCAGTATCGTACCATCTCCATTCTTGCATTTGAGTTCAACGATAATGTTCCTAGCACAACATTTTTAAAATGTTTTGTCTGTAGAGGTAATGTGTTAAAACAGTAGGGCTGGAATATACAGTGTCTTGCAAAAGTATTCATCCCCCTTGGTGTTTGTCCTGTTTTGCCGCATTACAAGCTGGAATTAAAATGGATTTCTGAAGGGTTAGCACCATTTGATTTACACACCATGCCTACCACTTTAAAGGTGCACGTTGTTTTTTTTAAATTATTGTGACACAAACAATAATTAAAATTAAAAAAAAGAAATCTCGAGTGTGCATAGGTATTCCTCTCCTTTCGTGCGAAACCCCTAAATAAGAGCTGCTCCAGCCAATTCACTTCATAAGTCACATAATTAGTTGATTAAGATCCACCTGTGTGCAATCAAAGTGTCACATGATCTGTCACATGATGTCTGTATAAATCAACCTGTTCTGGAAGGACCCTGACTCTGCAACACTACCAAGCAAGCAACATGAAAACCAAGGAGCCTCCAAACAGGTCCGAGACAAAGTTGTGGAGAAGTATAGATCAGGGTTGGGTTATAAAAAATATCCCAAACTTTGAATATCCCATGGAGCTCCATTAAATCCGTTATAGCAACATGGAAAGAATATGGCACCACGACAAACCTGACAAGAGAAGGCCACCCACCAAAACTCTCAGACCGGGCAAGGAGGGCATTAATCAGAGATGCAACAAAGACACCAAAGATAAAACTGAAGGAGCTGCAAAGATCCACAGCGGAGATGGGCGTATCTGTCCATAGGACCACTTTAAACCGTACACTCCACAGAGCAGGGCTTTATGGAAGTGTGGCCAGAAAAATAAAAAATATATATAGAATTGCTTAAAGAAAACATGTTTGGTGTTTGCCCAACAGCATGTAACAGACTCCCCAAACACATGGAAGAAGATTTTCTGGTCAAATGAGACTAAAATTGATCTTTTTGACCATCATGGGAAACGCCATGTGTGGTGCAAACCCAACACCTTGAGAACACCACAACAGTGAAGCATGGTGGTGGCAGCATCATGCTGTGGGGATATTTTCCATCTGCAGGGACAGGAAAGCTGGTCAGGACTGAAGGAAAGATGGATGACACTAAATACAGGGCAGCTCTGGAGGAAAACCTGTTTGAGTCGGCCAGAGGTTTGAGACTGGGATGAAGGTTCACGGTCCAGCAGGACAATGACCCTAAACACACTGCTAAAGCTACACTGGAGTGGTTTAAAGGGAAACATGGCAGAGTCAAAGCCCAGACCTCAATCCAATTGAGAATCTGTGGCAGAACTTGAAGATTGCGGTACACCAACACAACCCATCTAACTTGAAGTAGTTGGAGCAGTTTTTCCTTGAAGAATGGGCAAAAATCCCAGTGGCTAGCTGTGCTAAGCTAATAGAGACACACCCAAAGAGACTTGCAGCTGTAATTGTAGTAAAAGGTGGATCTACAAAGTATTGACTTTGGGGGGTGAATACCTATGCAGACTCCAGATGTCTGTTTTTTTCATTTTAATTATTGTTTGTTTCACAATAAAACAACAATTTTCACCTTTAAAGTGGTAGGCATGCTGTGTAAATCAAATGGTGCTAACCCTACAACAATCCATTTTAATTCCAGCTTGTAATGCGACAAAACAGGACAAACACCAAGGGGGATAAATACTTTTGCAAGACATTGTATAGCTGTGAAATAACCCATATTATTCTATCCACATTCACTGGACATGAGCGATCACACATTCTGATTGGCTACTCTACTACTAGGCGATCAGCTCATATACTGTGAGTAGAGAAAAACAAAATGGCGGAGCGTGGTGCCGAACCAACCAAGGATGAAATAAAAACTCTATTCAAAAACAAAACCCTAAAAATTATCAAGTATTGAAAAGAAACAGAGATTGTAAAAAAATTTTTTGTTTGTTCCCTCCCCCAGTATCTCCTGTTCCACACTCCAGCCCAGTCAAACCCCCCCCATAGAAAAAAAAGCAAAGAAATCTCATCTCATCTCATTATCTGTAGCCGCTTTATCCTGTTCTACAGGGTCGCAGGCAAGCTGGAGCCTATCCCAGCTGACTACGGGCGAAAGGCGGGGTACACCCTGGACAAGTCGCCAGGTCATCACAGGGCTGACACATAGACACAGACAACCATTCACACTCACATTCACACCTACGCTCAATTTAGAGTCACCAGTTAACCTAACCTGCATGTCTTTGGACTGTGGGGGAAACCGGAGCACCCGGAGGAAACCCACGCGGACACGGGGAGAACATGCAAACTCCACACAGAAAGGCCCTCGCCGGCCACGGGGCTCGAACCCGGACCTTCTTGCTGTGAGGCGACAGCGCTAACCACTACACCACCGTGCCGCTCCAAAAGCAAAGAAATATGAAATTAAAATATTTGATGGTAAGAATGTATCTTTTTTATTTTTCAAGAATTATTATTATTATTATTATAGGCGGCACGGTGGTGTAGTGATTAGTACTGTCGCCGCCTCACAGCAAGAAGGTCCTGGGTTCGAGCCCCGTGGCCGGCGAGGGTCTTTCTGTGCGGAGTTTGCATGTTCTCCCCGTGTCCGCGTGGGTTTCCTCCGGGTGCTCCGGTTTCCCCCACAGTCCAAAGACATGCAGGTTAGGTTAACTGGTGACTCTAAATTGACCGTAGGTGTGAATGTGAGTGTGAATGGTTGTCTGTGTCTATGTGTCAGCCCTGTGATGACCTGGCGACTTGTCCAGGGTGTACCCCGCCTTTCACCCGTAGTCAGCTGGGATAGGCTCCAGCTTGCCTGCGACCCTGTAGGACAGGATAAGCAGCTACAGACGATGGATGGATATTATTATCGCATCTTTCACAAATTGCTCCTGTCATTTCGCCGGGTTGTTTACATTCTAAGCGGAAATGATTTTGTCGGACGTTTTGTATACAGTTTTTACAAGTTAGCTGTATTTATCGAATTTGCAAAAAATAAAAATACAAATGTTTTGCTTCTCAAAATCCAGTGAATGTGCATCAAGTAAAACAGTTATTCCACTCAATCTCATCGTACATGGATTATAGCGCTATCAGCTTATGTACGACTCAGTTTTGCGGAATAATTGTTAAATAATAACTTCAACTTCATCTCAGTTATTATTCACTGATATTCACTTCACCTTCGGCGAATAATTGTTAAACACGTGTAAGTTATGGAAGGCTGTTATTATTGAAACCCAGTGTTACAGCTAGCTAGCTAAATGCCCATCCCTGGTGTGGATTAGCTAGCTAAACTGATTTTTCTTTCATTTAGTCATCATGTGACCGGAGATGCGATTTTAGAGACAGTATAAGGCTGGCGTTTCATTTGTTTCCCGAACATATGCCATGTCCGAATGTATGGTTTGTGCGCTTTACGTTTTTACCAATCAAATAGCTGACGGTCCCGCCTTCTTGTTTATTTTCACCTCATGAGGCCAAAGTTTTCAAACTGAAAGTTGGTGAGAAGTAAAAGTAAATGAATTAGAGTTTCTGGTGGTGGATTTTCCACACGATTGGTCTGACCTCTGTTTGCATCCTCGTATTTCTCGTACCCTCAAAAGCGTACTGTATTTCTTGTCGAACAGGGTTCTGCCATGGATCTGGTTTTCCTTTGATCAAATCCATAAGACAGATCCATGAGCCAGACTCTTTTCTTGTCTTATAATTTACAGAAATCGTTCCATGTGCGTTTCATTTTTGCAGAAAATAAATGATTTATCAATGTTCTCATCTGGAGATGGTGGATTTACTCCTGTTGTACATCGATTTCCCATTTTGGTGAGAGTTTCATTTCTTGACACAGTGTTTTATTGGTGCTTCTTGGCAGATAGACACGTGTGTGTGTGTGTGTGTGTGTGTGTGTGTGTGTGTGTGTGGTATTTTGATCTAATAGTGAGTGATTTAAAAGCCTGTGTCTGTAGTTTTTCAGTGTCGTTTTTCCATTTATGTGTACGTTTCTGCAGATTCAGTGCTATTTTATAATGGCAGAGTGTGAATAATTTTCTAATCCTGGTGTCTAGTTCTGCAAATTGCATGCTAGCGATGGAGAAAAGCTGTAATTGTGTACAGGGAGAAGGTTTCGAGCGGCGACGCCTGTCTCTCTTTGTGGTCGATGATGTTCAGGATCTCGTCCTGTCGTGCTCTGATGATTAGGTGCCATCCAAGCACCCGGGCTTTAATGGTGGTAGTTGTGAGAGAAGCGAGTCAGGAGCAGGACAAGGTCATGACCAAAGGCAGAATTAGCTTACTATATGAATCATGTTTAATCCTGAGCTGGTTATATTTGCATTTCCTCCAGATGAGAGGAGAGAAAATTGAAAATTCCTTTTTATCATGTAATGAATTGGATTTCAATTGAAATTGCTTGAAATATTTTGAATACTCGGAGTTCCTTCCTTCGGGGGTTGAATACTGAAAAGAATGCATATAGAAAGCGAGTAGCACGCAATCGTTTTTCTTTATTTTCTTTCGCTTTATTTGGAGGCTTTGATTTGAGTTCATTGGTAGATATGCAAGGAAAAAAAGGAAAAAAAAAAAACTTGGTCGAAGCGGGTTTTCTGGACGACCCACATGTTTATCCAAGCTAGTTTTACACAAACGTATTTGCATCATTTATTCTACAATACGAAATAAGAACGTTTTGTATGATACGTAACGTTTAAATCTTTCACTTGAGTGATCTTTAGGTAAAAAAAAAAATTCTCAGCATTCTCTGAAAACTCATTTCCCTGAGTGCCTGAGAGCTGATGTACTGTCAGTTATGGGTATCATACGGTAATTACGCACGAGTGCGTACGTTTATCCTGTAAGTTTACTGCATTACTGTAATCACGATAATTACAAGCAAAGTAAAGAAGAGAAAAGAGATTTATATCATGGGTGTGGTAAGTTTCATTAAAGCTCAAAGTTGATGCATGAAGTGGGCGATGCTTAATATGATTTCGAAACTGAAGAAAATTATGAAATATAGCAGTGTTTCTCAATCACTGGGCCATGAAGCGCCATCTAGTCGGCCACAATTTTTTTTTTCAAGTTTGAAGCCAATTACTAAGTAATTCAGGATGTCGTAGTGTCCCAAATCCGGGAGCTGGTTTGCCGAACACTTTTCAAGTGGCATAAAAACATTTGTGGGTAAATTAAGAAGAACAAGCCTTTATTATTTGTCACAGTCCTCCTCTGCATTTAACCCACACATGCATACACGCAGGGCGGCACGGCGGTGTAGTGGTTAGCGCTGTCGCCTCACAGCAAGAAGGTTCTGGGTTCGAGCCCTGTGGCCGGCGAGGGTCTTTCTGTGCGGAGTTTGCATGTTCTCCCCGTGTCCGCGTGGGTTTCCTCCGGGTGCTCCGGTTTCCCCCACAGTCCAAAGACATACAGGTTAGGTTAACTGGTGACTCTAAATTGACCGTAGGTGTGAATGTGAGTGTGAATGGTTGTCTGTGTCTGTGTGTCAGCCCTGTGATGACCTGGTGACTTGTCCAGGGTGTACCCCGCCTTTCACCCGTAGTCAGCTGGGATAGGCTCCAGCTTGCCTGCGACCCTGTAGAACAGGATAAAGCGGCTACAGATAATGAGATGAGATGCGCACACACAGAGAGAGAGAGAGAGAGGGGCAGAATAAATAAATAAATATGTTTGTGGGTAAATTATATGGCTCTGTGATGCCTGCTGGAAGAGAAGAGCAGGGAGGATTGAGAATCGAACAGCTGTGGTTTGTTTACACCTGATACTAAAACTTGTAGTGTCCTAGCAACCATCACAAAGACATATACAAAAAGCACAGAAATTCCTCCTTACCTGGGCAAAAACAGTACACGGTTTATCTTGTAGTGTCCTGATCCGCAGATCTTTAACCTAGCCACATATAAAAAGTTGTTCTCCTTCATGCTCTTCCAGGTTTTCATCTGTGTGTCTGTGTAGAACGATGTCTGCAGCACCAGGTAGTTTGAGATGTCGGGGAAATCAACGGATGGATAATTTTCCAACTTGTAGGAAAAAATCCTTCTTTGTTAATGTGTAAGGATCTATCCCATTCCAATTTTTTTGAATGTAATTCTTGGTTTTAATAACTTGCTTGTTTGCTCAACACAAACATGGCAATAAGTTCTTGTGTTAATGGACCAGAATCCACTTTTGGATCATTAATCTCTTTTGGCTGAGAATGACCTGCATGTATGGTTTGGCTTCTGGCACATCCATACAGTTTTAAATACAACACATACAATTTAAAAAAAAATGTTTTATTGCATTTATTTAATTCCTGGGCTCCCATCTGTAACAGGAAGTGAAGTTGCATCCCATTAATACACTTTACAATAGATTATTAGATTCTAATAGAATAGATGAGCCAAAATAACTGGTTATCTTTTTTTAACGGGCCCCGACTCGTTACAAGTATGAATAGGTGGGCCTTAAAGTAGAAAAGGTGGAGAACCCCTGAAATATACATCAGCTCTGGTTTTGTGGATTGTCGTGTTTTGGGTTTTGTAGTTTTCTAAGCTTGGACAAATCAGTGGTCCATAGTTGGACGAAAGCAAGGAAAGCAAACATGGAGGATTGAGTGATTGGTACAAAAATAATTCTTGCTAGTGAAGAAGAAGAAGAAGAAGAAGAAGAAACCTTCATTTGTCACATGCACACTTCAAGCACAGTGAAATTCATCCTCTGCATTTAACCCATCTGAAGCAGTGAACACACGTACACACACACACTCAGAGCAGTGGGCAAATACGAGGAGATTCTACAACGCTGAATAGGAAATATTCCAGTGTTGCAATGTAACTGAAAATAACAGCATTTTTGTATTTTTTGCGATGTTCACCAGTACGTAACATGTCATCCCACGTTAACTGTGGCTGCGGTTAAGTCCACCAAGCAGCTCAGATGTTTCACCTCCAAAGTTACACCAGTGACTCGTCAAGTTACTGAGCTGAAAATCACTATTTTAGATTATATTTGTTTGTAGACAGTTGTGTAGAGTGAATAAAGACATTTTACTACCCATCAAGAAAACATTCATATACATTGCTAGTACATAGGAGGAGTTATCGCATCTCATCTCATTATCTGTAGCCGCTTTATCCTGTTCTACAGGGTCGCAGGCAAGCTGGAGCCTATCCCAGCTGACTACGGGCGAAAGGCGGGGTACACCCTGGACAAGTCGCCAGGTCATCACAGGGCTGACACATAGACACAGACAACCATTCACACTCACATTCACACCTACGCTCAATTTAGAGTCACCAGTTAACCTAACCTGCATGTCTTTGGACTGTGGGGGAAACCGGAGCACCCGGAGGAAACCCACGCGGACACGGGGAGAACATGCAAACTCCGCACAGAAAGGCCCTCGCCGGCCACGGGGCTCGAACCCGGACCTTCTTGCTGTGAGGCGACAGCGCTAACCACTACACCACCGTGCCGCCCCGAAATATATATATATATATATATATATATATATATATATATATATAAATAAAATATGAAATATAAAGTGTGTCAGCCCTGTGATGACCTGGCGACTTGTCCAGGGTGTACCCCGCCTTTCGCCCGTAGTCAGCTGGGATAGGCTCCAGCTTGCCTGCGACCCTGTAGAACAGGATAAAGCGGCTAGAGATAATGAGATGAGATGAGAAATATAAAGTACATATGGAATGCAAAATATAAAGGTAGAGTGAAAAATGAAGATAACATTTAAAAAAAAAAAGGAGAGGCAAACAAACAATGTGCAAACATAGAGGTAGATATACTGTGCAATGTCTTGTGCAAAATTGCTAATTTAATCCGTGGTTCAAAAGCCTGATGGAAATATAGAGGTAGATGGTGATTATAATCCGTGGTTCAAAAGCCTGATGGCCTGGGGGTAAAAACTGTTTGTCAGTCTAGTAGTCCTTGCTTTCACACTCCTGTAGCGTCTGCCAGATGCTACTCAACCTTACTACTTAGATTCTACTCAACCTTAGCTACTCCTGAAAACCCAGTGTTGAGGGGTGTCATGCGACGGCGGGAGTTAAAAAGAGAGAGAGAGAGGGCATGCACGATCTAACGAAATACAGATAGAAACAAAGTAAATCAAACAACACGCGGTCTAAGACCGACTTTCATGTGGATCAAAATGCGTACATTTAAATCATAAATGAATTCAAATAAAACAACACTCTTCACATTAACTAGCCATAAGTAAAACTAACGATTGCCCAGATGCTAGCCTTACTTGGGGTGATCGCTCTTGTTAGCGATTGAAAGTGAGCCTTCTGTTATCCGAAGATAGCGCGGAACGCAGATCCAGGAAGAAGACAGTTTTGTTCCTTATAGCTCATCAGCTGAAGGTCCTCAGTGTCCCGTCGGTCGTCCGATGATCTAGAAGGAATCTTGTTTATAATTCGTCGACGTGGGAAAAGGGATCCCGTCGCCTTTCCTCTTTGAAACACTGCGTGGGCTGCAGTAACTAACCGGTTCAGTTATTATTACAACTCTGCGAAAGTCAAATCCATTGAACTTTGGCTAAAGTCCGGTATCAATAGCTCGTTCTTTGTTCTCTTGTCCTTCTGTAGTACCAATGCATCGGCCTCTCTTTCACGCGTGGAATCCACCGCCAGAGAGGCAGAATTTCGGTTCCGCCGCTGGTTTAAAGCAGTCGTAATGTCACCGTATTTGGTATCCGGTATCCTCTGTATCCAATACCGTTACAGGGAGTCAGAAGAATGGGCGGAGATAGAACATGGCGTCGAGTACAGAGATTGGTGTGTTCAAACTGTACTGTGAAAGGGTTACTATGGTTACGGGCATGGCAATCCGTCCCTACAACTATTAGTTACTGGTTCTATACATCTAGTCCACTTTTTAGTTTTGAAGTTTACTGCAATTACCCTTCTAGGTATACTATTAGTTTTCGAGCCCTAACCCTTACCTCATGCACACTACCAGGAGACAACTTAAGTGTTTTGTACCTTAAGTTATAATGAAGTTATAAAGGTAAGAATTCACAAAATAACAACAGATACTCGGGATTAACAAGATATTCGTTTTCTTTAAAAATCAAAATTTACTACAGGGCAAGTCCACTTAACATAAGGCACAAATATTTTTAATACTTTTGTTAAGTTTATCTTGATCAAAAGTTTAAGTATAAGCTTAATATACTTCGACTTTTCGATATACATTTCAGTATAAGCCAAGTATACTTATATATAACTTTATTAAGTATATCTCTGATAAGTAACTAAAAAGTAAACTGAAAGCATACTCTCTTATTTTTAGTTTAAAAGAAGTATACGAGAAGCACACTTGAATGAATCAACTTCTTTTTTGTAAGGGAAATGAATGAAACCCTCTAGAAGTGAATAGAACATGTTTTTAGTTTTGAAGTTTACTGCAATTACCCTTCTAGGTATACTATTAGTTTTCGAGCCCTAACCCTTACCTCATGCACACTACCAGGAGACAACTTAAGTGTTTTGTACCTTAAGTTATAATGAAGCTATAAAGGTAAGAATTCACAAAATAACAACAGATACTCGGGATTAACAACATATTCATTTCTTTAAAAATCAAAATTTACTACAGGGCAAGTCCACTTAACATAAGGCACAAATATTTTAATACTTTCTTACACTTTTGTTAAGTTTATCTTGATCAAAAGTTTAAGTATAAGCTTAATATACTTCGACTTTTCGATATACATTTCAGTATAAGCCAAGTATACTTATATATAACTTTATTAAGTATATCTCTGATAAGTACGGTAGATAAAAAGTAAACTGAAAGCACACTCTCTTATTTTTAGTTTAAAAGAAGTATACGAGAAGCACACTTGAATGAATCAACTTCTTTTTTGTAAGGGAAATGAATGAAACCCTCTAGAAGCGAATAGAACATGTTTTTCCACGTTTCTTTTGATTAACTCACATTTTTTTATTTTTGTAGACGTGTCCATATAATATAAAGAATGTTACACGGTAGTGCGGAGATATGAAGTTTATCTTCTCGTGTTGGAAATATTTTCACTCATTTGCTTCGCCCACTCGTGAATATATCCATTCACCACTCGAAGATTAACTTCATACCTTCACGCAACCATGTAATATCCTCTATATATACTCACACACACAGAGACACACACAGAGTGTTCGTCGTACAGTGTGCAATCTTGAGATATATCAGTGACAGCAAAATGTCTTCCACAGGTCTTTGTGAGATGCAGAATATTATTATTTCTAAATGACATAAAATATGAAACATCGACTGTTTCCTCACCTGATGTGAATATGCTTTATTCCCACTGAGTCAACAGTCGGATTATTAACCACTGAAGGCTGCGTTTAAGTGAATTTGATGGTCAGCAATAACACAAAAGGAATATATGTGTGGATTTGGTGTTCTGGTGTGTGTGTGTGTGTGTGTGTGTGTGTGTGTGTGTGTGTGTGTGTGTGTGTGTGTGAGTGAGTGAGTGCGGGGTGGGTTTGGCTGTGCACCCAGACTGTCTCTGATACACTGATTCACCATTGGTTTCTGGGCTGTGCTCCAATCAGGACAGCCATCTGGTGACCAATCAGATCCCTGGCTGCGATGACAGAGGGGCCAGAGCTCGGCGTGAGCGCAGGCTGCTGTGAGAAAGTAAATGCTCTGACTCGTGCAGACCTCGGCGCCGCACGGGACCACTGGGCTGTATGTGTGTGTGAAAGAGAGACGAGATACAGAGAGGTCAGATGGGTGAGTCACGTCGCAGAGCTGTGGCTCAACAGCATCAGACAGTGAAGAAATCTCTGACACCTTTTTACAAGTCCATATCCGAGGCCACAAATCCTCGTCATAAAAATAACGTCTGTAATAAAACGCGTAACACAATCAAGACTCACCCAGGACATGAGACGGAGTGACTGACAGCTCCATTCCTGCTAACCTGATTAATATTTCCGCAGGATCTCTCTAGCGGACGCGGCTGTAATCTAAAATAAGCGTAGCCCCGTCGGCCGATAATAAACGGATCTCTCCCGCAGAGAGACCTGGCGCTTTGCAGGGAATTGCGCAGAAGTGGACTTGTGCTAGCGGGCGTCCCTGAATGGTAGGGGAGCTTCGAGAGGCTGACAGGGAGAGTGGTTGACATTTCGAAAGGTGGAGGCTCAAAGTCGAAGTCTGGGTGGGAAAAGTCACGTAGAGAACCAGGAGGATTAAACGAGAGCAGCAGACGAACCGCTGAAACGCTGGTAAAGCTACAGGTACAGATCGGCTGGGAGTTTATAGTTTAAAACAGCATGCAAAAAAACGCGCTCCGTCACAAATTTAGTCGTCTACAAACCACCTTGTGCAAAAGTTTCACTATTTATCGATGTAACCGATCCCCATGAGCAGGGGCTGAGCTACAGCGAGCTTACGTATAAACACCATGTGGTTAGCAGTAAGTAAGCAGCTGATCTACCGCAATGTTCAAACCGCTGAAGTGTGAAAGACTGTGGCTAGTTTGGAGCAGACGATCTCGGATATCTAGAAGTGTCAAAGATAAAGCTAACTTGTAAAAACATACAGTAAAACAACTTAAATACTGTTGGCGATTTAGCTATAAAAACAAAATAAAAAAGTTAGCTTTAATACTGTAGGCGAATAGCTATAAAATATACAGTTAAATAACTGCTAGTTTAAATATCGTAGGCAAATAGCTATAAAATCAAAATAAAACAACAGCTAGCTTAAATGCTATCAGCGAATAGCTATAAATATATACAGTTAAACTACAGCTAGCATAAATATCACAGGAAAATAGCTGTAAAAACAAAATAAAACAAAATCTAGTTTAAATACTGTAAGTGAATAGCTATAAAAATATACAGTAAAATAACAGCTAGTTTAAATATCATAGGCGAATAGCTATAAAATCAAAATAAAACAACAGCTAGCTTAAATACTGTTGGAGAATAGCTATAAAATATACAGTTAAACAACAGCTAGCTTAAATACTGTCAGTGAATAGCTATAAAATCAAAATAAAACAAAAGCTAGCTTAAATACTGTCGGCGAATAGCTATAAATATATACAGTTAAACTACAGGTAGCATAAATATCATGGGAAAATAGCTATAAAAACAAAATAAAACAAAAGCTAGCTTAAATACTGTAGGCGAATAGCTATAAAATATACAGTTAAACAACAGCTAGCTTAAATACTGTCAGCGAATAGCTCATCTCATCTCATTATCTCTAGCCGCTTTATCCTGTTCTACAGGGTCGCAGGCAAGCTGGAGCCTATCCCAGCTGACTACGGGCGAAAGGCGGGGTACACCCTGGACAAGTCGCCAGGTCATCACAGGGCTGACACATAGACACAGACAACCATTCACACTCACATTCACACCTACGCTCAATTTAGAGTCGCCAGTTAACCTAACCTGCATGTCTTTGGACTGTGGGGGAAACCGGAGCACCCGGAGGAAACCCACGCGGACACGGTGAGAACATGCAAACTCCGCACAGAAAGGCCCTCGCTGGCCACGGGGCTCGAACCCAGGACCTTCTTGCTGTGAGGCGACAGCGCTAACCACTACACCACCGTGCCGCCAGGCAAGTAGCTATAAAAACAAAATAAAACAAGAGCTAGCTTAAATACTGTAAGCGAATAGCTATAAAAATATACAGTAAAATAACAGCTAGATTAAATTGCATAGGTGAATAACTATGAAACCAAACTAAAATGACAGCTAGCTTAAATACTGTAGGTGAATAGCTATAAAATATACAGTAAGACAACAGCTAGCTTAAATACTGGATGCAAATAGCTATAAAAACAAAATAAAACAAGAGCTAGCTGAAACATGGTGGACCGAATAGCTACAGTATAAAAACAAAATCAAATGACAGCTAGCTTAAATACTGTTGCTGAATAGCTATAAAAACAAAATAATGCAACAGCTAGCTTAAATATCGTAGGCGGATAGCTATAAAAACACAATAAAACAGCTAGCTTAAATACTGCAGGTGAATAGCTATTAAAGCACAATAAACAACAGCTAACTTAAATACTGTAGGCAAAATCTCATCTCATCTCATTATCTCTAGCCGCTTTACCCTGTTCTACAGGTCGCAGGCAAGCTGGAGCCTATCCCAGCTGACTACGGGCGAAAGGCGGGGTACACCCTGGACAAGTCGCCAGGTCATCACAGGGCTGACACATAGACACAGACAACCATTCACACTCACATTCACACCTACGGTCAATTTAGAGCCACCAGTTAACCTAACCTGCATGTCTTTGGACTGTGGGGGAAACCGGAGCACCCGGAGGAAACCCACGCGGACACGGGGAGAACATGCAAACTCCACACAGAAAGGTCCTCGCCGGCCACGGGGCTCGAACCCGGACCTTCTTGCTGTGAGGCGACAGCGCTAACCACTACACCACCGTGCCGCCCCTTGTGGGCAAAATATATATCGTAAAATAACAGCTAGATTAAATATCGGAGACAAACAGCTATAAAAACTCAATAAAACAACAGCTAGCTTAAATACTGTCGGCGAATTGGTTTGGTTAAAAAATGTAGTAAAACTACAGCTAGCTTATATAAGTGAATATCACCAATAAACTGGCGCTAGCATAAATAATGCAATCATTATCGTGGTGTCATTCACACCAGAATCTCTAAAGCTAAGCAGCACTGGAGTAGGAAGCGCTGTAATGACGCTGATTGAGAACACCGTGTGCGCAGTCACAGCTTGCGATTATTGAAAGTGTATAGTGGATAACATTAGCCTGCTAATCAGCCTCACTAATGCCCATCGCCGTAATGTATTACCGACGCTAGCCGAAATCACCTCACACGCTGAGAGGCCAGTGAGAGAGGGAGACGGGCCAAGAGAAGAAAAAAGTTCACCAGATTTGTTCAGGGTATCAACCTGATTGTGCTGCTGCCATGGCAACGACATCGAAAGGTAAGGTGTGTTTTCTGTGTGTCTCTGTTGAGCGAGCGCGCGCTTGTGCGGCAGAGGTTGCATCCCCGCGGTTCGTCCTCTGTACGTGACATAGTAGTAATAAGGGATGTTATCTTCAGTGTGTGTGTGTGTGTGTGTGTGTGTGTAAGCGTACCCAAAGACCTCCATCTGCCTAAATGAGTAGCAGCGGCTGCTAGCCGCTAGCAGAACAAAGGGTCAGGGCTGAGTGCCCAGCTCTCCGTCTCGGTCTTCCATGGCCGCCATGTCGAACACTCGCACTCCGCTTTAGCGTGCCGTTAATTAACCTCAGCGCTGCACCGAGCCCTGTGCTCAATGACCAAATTAAGCTGTGCTGATCTCAAAGCATGAGTGTGGCAAAAAATCAATGCACCGGGGCCGTGGTTGTTCACAATCAAGGGTGTGTTTATACCCTCAATCTCACACACACACAGCTGCATTTACACTGAATCACACGCCCACTCTTGTTCACATTAGCACAATCATTTTGAGGCAAAAAATGTGTCGCTTAGCACTTGTTGGTTTTTTTTTTTGCCTCAAAATGATCGTGCGTCTGAGGGCGGAGCTTATATCAACCAATCATAAGGCATCGACTGCTAGCTAAAAGGACTAGCTATGATTGCAATATGTGAGCAGTATTAAGATCTATAGCCATCTAAATACAGCAGAATTAGTTTTATATCAGTATTCATCAGCTATTTGGAATCTGCTTGGTCAGAAAGTGTTGATTAGTTTTCAGAAGCTCGGACAGTAGCGCAGGTTGTTTATATTAATCATTTCACGAGTAACCGCTCATTCACAAGGCGTTTCGTTGATCATACATGTCAACCCCTTTGGGCGTCCACCTGTAGTATCAGAGGAAGAAATCCATAAAATCAACATAAAATCCTTATAGCCTTCGAATCGCACCAAACTTAATAAATAAATAAATAAATAAATAAATAAATATAACTTGCCTGAGAACTTCGTCCAGCATGTCGAAAATCGCCTCGCCCGTGCTGATATTGCACACGGGCATGTCTATGATTCTTGACTTCGCCCCTCTGTTTATGTCGAAGATCCGCACCAAAACGGCCAGTCGCTTGTCCGTCTTTTTGTCATTGGATTCGTCGATCATCAAGGAAAATGGCGACGTCCGGCAGTGCTGGATGATCGGTAGTGTAGCTTCGGGGGCCAAGCTCTTTTTGATTATTTGCGTTGTTTTGGTGCGCCTACAGCTGATAGATTTCGCAATCGTACTGTCCGTGCAAATTCGCGGCAACAGTTCTGTCAGGTGGTCCGCAACGGCTAGCGGCAAATTGTGCTGAGCAATAAAATTACAGATCGTAACTTCTGCTCTTATTACACTTGTTGGTTGATCATCGGTCTTAGGCTTTGCAAACATCGTCATTTGCGGCTGATTCTGTTTCTGGTGCAAATTTCGCTGATGTAGTTTGGACCTCACGTGTTCCCTCACGTCGTAAACTCCAGACGCCGCAACTTTTATATCTCGCACACAAACTGTGCAGTGCGCGTACTCCTCATTTTTCGCCTGAACAATGACACCATTAAATGTCTCCTTCCATTCAGGAAGATATCGCCCACCGTATCTCATTTTCTTTCTCGGTGTTCCCATTCTTTCACTCAGCAGACGCTATTCAAAATCTCTCAGGTGTAAACAATGAGAAAATCGTTCGAACAATGACCGTTTGGCGCGTTTAAATGCAGATCGTGCGCATGACCGGAACGAGCGAAGTCTCGCAGTCGCGATACTGCACGAGGCTTGAGGAATAAACATCCGGTTTCACATAGTCTGGGTTATCTGCCCCTGCATACACGCTGTTCTTTGTCTATAAATCGAGCTGATCAGCTGACAATGTTCAAGTAAGATACACAAAATAAATTTAGGTCAGAAAATACTGAAAATCCGTAAGACTTTGTTTATACGCCCGTACGCCCTTGAAATGAGCCAAAATCCGTATAATTTCCGGACAATCCGTACAGGTTGACGTGTATGGTTGATATTTCCGGACACGTTTATTTCCCTTTTAGGGAAAGGAAGGAGTGTCCAGCGTCAGGACTTCGGAACGGTCAGAGGTAAAGGTGGAACCTTACGGAGTTTACCATCGATGGATTAAAAACTGCGAAACCGTTTTCTGAAAAGCAGTTGTAAAATTGCCGTGGTGTAAAAGGAATAAAACGTTTCACTCGGAAGCTTGCTAACGATGGGTCGGTAAAGCGTCGTCGTGGTGATGCCATGTGTTACAGCTAGCCTTTAGCTAATATTTAAGAAACGTTCACACTCGGGCAGGTGCCACGGTGTGTGCAAAAGGTAAATATTTGCAAAGTCGTGCCCTGATGGAGAGCGGTGTGTTGTTCCCAGAGACTCTGGGATTGATGGGAAGTGACATCGAGCTGACAGACAGACAGGGGACTTGTTTGTCCTTCGCTGGCAGATCAGTGTGTGTCTCCTGGCTCTGAGCCCCAGAGGGAGAAGCCTGAGGTGGGGTGAGACAGCGAGATACAAATGAACATGCTTGCCTGTGTCAATCAGAGCAGCAACGACGCACAACATCGCATTTATAACGGCGGAGAACCACACCGGCGCGGTACAGGCTCTATCCTGCTGATCCCAGAACAGCGTTATTGTTTCTACTGTAATGTTACAGATTACACAGGAAGGATTCCAGAACAGTTGTGTGTGTGTGTGTATTTTTATATACTACTGAGGACCAAATGTCCCCACAAGGATAGTAAAGTATGATAATTTCGACCTTGTGGGGACACGTGGATGGTCCCCACAAAGAAATTGCTTTTTTTTTCTTTTAAAATACAAATAAATAAATAAATAAATAAAGTTTCCTTTTTCTTACTGAGGTTAAGGTTAGGGTTGGGTTTAGGTGCAGGTACAGCGTTAATTAACCGCGATAATAATTATGTCAGTGGAAGGTCCTCACAAGTATAGTGAGACAAACGTGTGTGTGTGTGTGTGTGTGTGTGTTCACACATTTCACATAAAATGATCTACTCAACACACTCTACTTATAAATACACAGACACACACTTCCACACACACAATATATACAGTCAGATCCATAAGTATTTGGACACTATCTGCCTGGCAGATGTGCAGTTCTGCGCAAAAGTCTTAGGCGCTTGTAAAGAAATGCTGTCAACCAAAAATGCCTTAAAAGTAATGGAATGAAATGTTTCAACATTAAAAAACACTATAAACAGTAATCGGTACGCCGTAATAAATCAATATAACAAAGTCAGTGGGTGGCATGGTGGTGTAGTGGTTAGCGCTGTCGCCTCACAGCAAGAAGGTCCGGGTTCGAGCCCCGTGGCCGGCGAGGGCCTTTCTGTGCGGAGTTTGCATGTTCTCCCCGTGTCCGCGTGGGTTTCCTTCGAGTGCTCCGGTTTCCCCCACAGTCCAAAGACATGCAGGTTAGGTTAACTGGTGACTCTAAATTGAGCGTAGGTGTGAATGTGAGTGTGAATGGTTGTCTGTGTCTATGTGTCAGCCCTGTGATGACCTGGCGACTTGTCCAGGGTGTACCCCGCCTTTCGCCCGTAGTCAGCTGGGATAGGCTCCAGCTCGCCTGCGACCCTGTAGAACAGGATAAAGCGGCTACAGATGATGAGATGAGATGTGATGAACTGTAGGTTTTACTGAGCATCTTCCAGAACCAGAACCAGCCACAGTTCTTCTGGACACTTTGACTGTCTCACTCGCTTCTTCATTTTGCACCAAAACTTTTGCAGCGGCCTTCATTACGTTTTCTTTTTCAATCTGAAAAGTGCTCTTTTATGGAATATACTGCTCAGATACACACATTTTTTTTTTCTGTAACATTTAATTTTGTGCTTGAAACAAAAAACAAGAACGTTTGGAACTCTAAAATGTTTTTGTAATGTTTTGACTTGCTAAGGTCGAAGTCGTAAAATAGAAATCGATAACAAAGTTTGTATGAAAAAAATGGGGGGGTGTTAAAACTTTTGCACAGTAGTGTATAATAAAGCACAGTGATTTTTTTTTTGCTTTCTTCAGCTTGTTAGGACGTTGGGGTCAGAACACAGGGGCCGCTACGGTACAAGGCACCCCGGAGCAGAGAGGGTTAAGGGTCTTGCTCAAGCGCCCAAATGGGGCTTGAACCCCTCACCTTCTGGTTAGTAACCCAGAGTTTAAATTAATTCATGAATCTGAGCTCAAAGTAAGTGCTGACTTTCAGCTTTAAGGTTTTTACATCCAAACCGGGTGAAAGGTTTAGAAATCACAGCACTTTTTTTTTTTTTAAATGCTCTATGGGACGCTGTCCATCTGCACTGTGAGGTGACATCCAGTGAGCTACAGCCTAAGGGCGGCTGTCCGTAGAAAGATGCTGATGACCTCACTGTCGCTCCTTTTCAGGAAACCAGTCAAAAGGGCGGGGCTTGTCATCCTGGTAACAACAAAAATGGAGGAGAAGCTTGTTCTGGGCGTGAAAGAAAGCACAACTTTATTCATCACACACTTGTGAAATTCCTCTCTGTATTTAACCCGTGTGAAGCAGTGAACACACACATATAGCAGTGGGCAGCCATGCTAACAGCGCCCAGGGAGCAGTTGGGAGTTCGGTGCCTCGCTCAAGGCCATCCCATATTAACCCAATCACATGTCTTTGGACTGTGGGGGAAACCGGAGCACCCGGAGGAAACCCACGCAAACATGTGGAGAACATGCAAACTCCACACAGCAAAGCCCTCGCCGGCCACTGGGTTCGAACCCAGAACCTTCTTGCTGTGAGGCGACAGCGCTAACCACTACACCACCATGTCTATCTATCTCAAGCCTAAGAATAACAAATAGATAATACAAATGACATGGGCGGTGCTAGTCTATCATACAGCAGCCAGTAGAGTGATGAGGTGTTGTCAAGGTGTTGTTGTCATGGCAACAAAACCCATGCGCAGATTTTTTTTTTTTTTAATTTAATTTTTTTTTTTTTTTTGGATGAAGCTCACACTTTCCTTCCAGATTAACACGCTATATGAACACCAGGCCTTATACACTTCAGAATTCATCCTGCTGCTTTTGTCAGCAGTCACACCATCATTAAACACAAGAGGAGCAGTTTCATTAGCAGCCATTTCCTTCTGTCTTCTTGCTGTAGCTGATCTTTCTCTCATCTGTTTACAGGATGTTGTTCAGGCTTCTGGAGATTATTTTAGCAAACTCTAATCTGATCCTTCTGTTTTTGAGGCTAAAATTATGATCCCACAATAACTATAACTAATAATTATAACGGAGTGGCACGGTGGTGTAGTGGTTAGCGCTGTCGCCTCACAGCAAGAAGGTCCGGGTTCGAGCCCCGTGGCCGGCGAGGGCCTTTCTGTGCGGAGTTTGCATGTTCTCCCCGTGTCCGCGTGGGTTTCCTCCGGGTGCTCCGGTTTCCCCCACAGTCCAAAGACATGCAGGTTAGGTTAACTGGTGACTCTAAATTGAGCGTAGGTGTGAATGTGAGTGTGAATGGTTGTCTGTGTCTATGTGTCAGCCCTGTGATGACCTGGCGACTTGTCCAGGGTGTACCCCACCTTTCGCCCGTAGTCAGCTGGGATAGGCTCCAGCTCGCCTGCGACCCTGTAGAACAGGATAAAGCGGCTACAGATAATGAGATGAGAATGAGATAATTATATCGATAACGATAAATAAATCAGTCACCGGCAGCTTATGTGGTTGATGCTCACACCAGACCAATAACGATCCCTATAGCCCAGGCCTGGGTTTATCCGTATCGGTGAGATTTGCTTCTGGAGCCATTTTTTCCAAACCTGGACCTGCTCCGATAAAACATCTGACCAATCAGGGAATTGTTTACGGGACGTTGTCTGAGCACGTGCTATTTTTCCTGAACATCTTTCTACATCAAGTCATGGAATACGGATTCACGGAAAGTTAAAAAAATAACACAAAGCACGGATCTTTTATTCACAGATATGTGATTATTTTCCGTGAAATCTCATCTCATCTCATTATCTCTAGCCGCTTTATCCTGTTCTACAGGGTCGCAGGCAAGCTGGAGCCTATCCCAGCTGACTACGGGCGAAAGGCGGGGTACACCCTGGACAAGTCGCCAGGTCATCACAGGGCTGACACATAGACACAGACAACCATTCACACTCACATTCACACCTACGGTCAATTTAGAGTCACCAGTTAACCTAACCTGCATGTCTTTGGACTGTGGGGGAAACCGGAGCACCCGGAGGAAACCCACGCAGACACGGGGAGAACATGCAAACTCCGCACAGAAAGGCCCTCGCCGGCCCTGGGGCTCGAACCCAGGACCTTCTTGCTGTGAGGCGACAGCGCTAATCACTACACCACCGTAATATACTGAAACGCCCGTGACCGATCCGTAAATTATTAATATCCATGATGCATCCGTATTAAAATCTGTAACCACGCCGTATTTATTTTGTATCCTTTTTTATGATATTTCCATAATCTTTGACCTATCTGTATTATATCAACCACCGGAGTGTGTGCATGGGTTGTTTTGGAGTCCAAGCTGTACAGTACGATCCGGAATAATGTGCTACTACTTTGAGAAAACTTCCATGACTATTCCTAAGTTGCATGCGTGTATTTCCCTGAGTATCAGGACCAAGCGATGTTATAGTGGGGATTATACTGTAGTTGTGGTGTTTCTGCTCCAGACTGGAATTAAATTCAGGCAGACGGAGAGTCAGAGTTGGAGTTATAGGTTTAGTTAGAGCTATCAGTGTTGTGGGACTGGATCCTAACCCATCGTTTACATATTTGGATATAAATAGTTGACTCTGGTGAAGTCTTCTCTTGATTGTTGACTTTGACACAGATACACCAACCTCCCGGAGGGCGTTCTTGATCCGGCCAACTGTTGTGAAGGGATTTTTCTTTACCAGAGAAAGAATTCATCTGTCATCCAGCTCCAGCACTGTTATTTTCTGTGGTCTTCCGGGACGTTTGGTGTTCCTGAGCTCACCAGTGCGTTCTTTCTTTTAAAGAATGTTCCTGAATAGTTGATTTGGCCAGACCTGATGCGTTTGTTCTGATTTTTTATTTTTATTTTTTTTTACTTCATACTGAGGGTTAACAGGAACGGATTTGAAATGCAAACACCATACAGTGATTTGAATCGACCTTAAGTGCTTATTTTTTATATTACATTCCCTTACATTACAGGCATTTAGCAGACTCTCTTATTTAGAGCGATGTACAACACACCCAGAGCAACATACTGGGGAGCAGTTGGGGGTGCCTTGTTCGAGGGCACTTCAGCCATTCCTGTTGGTCCAGGGAATTGAACCGGTGACTTTTTGGTCTCATTAGGTCATGGCTTTTTTAATTTACAAGTGAAACAATGAGGGAAGAACACACACACACCTGGCCATGGAACATCTGAGCCACCAACATACTGTACTAGACAGAAAAAAAAAAAAAAATATATATATATATATATATATATATATATATATATATATATATACAACCCCGATTCCAAAAAAGTTGGGACAAAGTACAAATTGTAAATAAAAACGGAATGCAATAATTTACAAATCTCAAAAACTGATATTGTATTCACAATAGAACATAGACAACATATCAAATGTCGAAAGTGAGACATTTTGAAATTTCATGCCAAATATTGGCTCATTTTAAATTTCATGACAGCAACACATCTCAAAAAAGTTGGGACAGGGGCAATAAGAGGCTGGAAAAGTTAAAGGTACAAAAAAGGAACAGCTGGAGGACCAAATTGCAACTCATTAGGTCAATTGGCAATAGGTCATTAACATGACTGGGTATAAAAAGAGCATCTTGGAGTGGCAGCGGCTCTCAGAAGTAAAGATGGGAAGAGGATCACCAATCCCCCTAATTCTGCACCGACAAATAGTGGAGCAATATCAGAAAGGAGTTCGACAGTGTAAAATTGCAAAGAGTTTGAACATATCATCATCTACAGTGCATAATATCATCAAAAGATTCAGAGAATCTGGAAGAATCTCTGTGCGTAAGGGTCAAGGCCAGAAAACCATACTGGGTGCCCGTGATCTTCGGGCCCTTAGACGGCACTGCATCACATACAGGCATGCTTCTGTATTGGAAATCACAAAATGGGCTCAGGAATATTTCCAGAGAACATTATCTGTGAACACAATTCACCGTGCCATCCGCCGTTGCCAGCTAAAACTCTATTGTTCAAAGAAGAAGCCGTATCTAAACACGATCCAGAAGCGCAGACGTCTTCTCTGGGCCAAGGCTCATTTAAAATGGACTGTGGCAAAGTGGAAAACTGTTCTGTGGTCAGACGAATCAAAATTTGAAGTTCTTTATGGAAATCAGGGACGCCGTGTCATTCGGACTAAAGACGAGAAGGACGACCCGAGTTGTTATCAGCGCTCAGTTCAGAAGCCTGCATCTCTGATGGTATGGGGTTGCATTAGTGCGTGTGGCATGGGCAGCTTACACATCTGGAAAGACACCATCAATGCTGAAAGGTATATCCAGGTTCTAGAGCAACATATGCTCCCATCCAGACGACGTCTCTTTCAGGGAAGACCTTGCATTTTCCAACATGACAATGCCAAACCACATACTGCATCAATTACAGCATCATGGCTGCGTAGAAGAAGGGTCCGGGTACTGAACTGGCCAGCCTGCAGTCCAGATCTTTCACCCATAGAAAACATTTGGCGCATCATAAAATGGAAGATACGACAAAAAAGACCGAAGACAGTTGAGCAACTAGAATCCTACATTAGACAAGAATGGGTTAACATTCCTATCCCTAAACTTGAGCAACTTGTCTCCTCAGTCCCCAGACGTTTACAGACTGTTGTAAAGAGAAAAGGGGATGTCTCACAGTGGGAAACATGGCCTTGTCCCAACTTTTTTGAGATGTGTTGTTGTCATGAAATTTAAAATCACCTCATTTTTCTCTTTAAATGATAAATTTTCTCAGTTTAAACATTTGATATGTCATCTATGTTCTATTCTGAATAAAATATGGAATTTTGAAACTTCCACATCATTGCATTCCGTTTTTATTTACAATTTGTACTTTGTCCCAACTTTTTTGGAATCGGGGTTTTGTGTATATATATATATATATATATATATATATATATATATATATATATATATATATATATATATATATGTGTATATATATATATATATATATATATATATATATATATATATACTGCAAATCTATGGCACTATCGTTAAACTCGGATATCATACACCCCTGGTATGATACACCCCTGACATCCACACGTATGGACACTGGTTTGGAGCCATGGACCCTCAGGGGGCAGAGTGCAGGAGAAGCAAAGTGCTCGCGAGTGTGTCACAGCTGAAAATATCTGCGGCGTGTGTCTAATTGAGCTGCGTGTAGTTAATTGTTTGTACGTAGGAGGGGAGAAATCAATCTGTTTTCTTACTGTCATGACTCCTGGGCCCCGGGGTGATGGACTAGATCTGGCACGGACAGTGGGAAGGCCTGCCAAGCGAAGCTCCGTACGCTGCCTTTCTCCCTCAGTGCACATACACACACACACACACACACACACACACACACACACACACTCGCACACAAATACACAGTGTTATGCATGCATGCATGTATACTATACACTAACACAGAACACACACACTGTCGCTGGAGTGAAGTCAGCTCCATCGATCTGGAAGCGCGGAACCTGAGATCTGCAAGAGAAGAGGAAGGAGTGTGTGTATATTTTCACACCGAACCCCCCTCTGAGAGGCTTTCAGCACACCGTTCGAGGAGGTGCTGAACAGAAGAGAAGATATTGCATTAGTCGCAGCTTTCGCCGTCAGGACAAATCCGTTTTATGCGCTCAAGGCGCCAGCGTGCTCTGCAGGCGCGTATTCTTCTCTCTACTCCCCGCAAATCGGTTTAACGTCGCCGGGTAATACATCAGCCCGGCTAAGGCAGATAGATGATAGGCTTCAGCGTTAAACAAATGGTGTTGGTCATAATTCATACATAAACGCTGCGTTTATAAAAAAAAAAAAAAAGGAATTCCTGCGCTCAAGGAATGCTCCAGTGTTTAACAATCTAAAACTCTACCGTGAATTTCAATATGTTTCCCTGCACTGATGGAAAAAAAAAACTGTTTTGATCCTTTTTCCTTCAGTGGCAGGTGTTAAACAAGGAATAAAACAAGATTTATTTATTTCTTTATTATTTTTTCACGTACAGTATTTTTTACCCCTGATTTTCTCCCTAATTTGGTCATGGTCAATTCCCACCCACTAGACAGCTAACAACCTGCTATCGTATGCTCCCTCTGAGGCACGTAACACCAGAGCGAATATTTTCAAACTGCTGATCATGCAGTGTCAGGGAGCAGCGTGATACACTCGGAAGAAAGAGTTATCCACCCACCTCCACCCATGATTGACTCGTAATACATGTACAATACATGACTCTCCCTCCCTGAGAGTACGGCCAATTTTGCTCTCTTGAGCTCCCAGCTATGGATGGCTGTAAGAACATCTGGATTCAAACTCACGATCTTACTCTCATCCGGATGACAGGGTGAGCCCTTTTACGTACGCTCACCAACTTATCGATCTCTGCTACTTCCTTCCGAGATTTATTTGTCTTCTCAATGTCTCGATACACTGTATATTTCCCAACAGGTTGTATACGACAGGATAAGATGAAACCATGGTTATACGTTATATTTTCTTCCATTTTTGCAGGAAGTAATATCAGGGAGGAGCTAAAGTGGGTCCGCCTCTCGACCGGGAGATCGTGAGTTCTACTTGCAGTCAGGTCAGACCATCATAAAAATGGTACCTACTTTTATGGGACGGTGGTGTAGTGGTTAGCACTGTCGCCTCACAGCAAGAAGGTTCCGGGTTTGAACCTCACGATGGACAGGGGCCTTTCTGTGTGGAATTTGCATGTTCTCCCTATGTCTGCGTGGGTTTCCTCCAGGTTCTCCGGTTTCCCCCAAAGACATGCAGATGAGGTAAAATCCCCAGCCACTGGGGTAGTACAAGACAGGGCAGACTTAGTCCCGGTCCCAAGCCTGGATAGATTGGGGAGGGTTGCGTCAGGAAGGACATCCAGTGCAAAACCTATGCCAAATCAAATGCTGTGGTGACCCTTAACGAACAGGAGCAGCCAAACGAAGAAGACTGCCATCTGGCGAGGCAGAGCCGCAATAAAAACGGTAGTAGGGAGTCAAACGCTTGCATTTACCAGAGGACTCACCCCCTACTGTAACCCTATCTATGTAATAGGCAAGAGGTCGAGGGCTATAGAAACAGAGATTGGCGCTGCCCAGTGTGCCTTGATGGCATGAGAAGTACTTTGATTTGATTTTTTGAGGAGCAAAAGTTATGACCACACGTGGCACAGGATTGGTCCGAGGAATCTTTCAAATCAAGCATTTGGATTTGTTGCTTTTTTACAGCATTGTACCACTGGTTAGTTGGCCTAGTGGTTAGCGTGTCTGCATTTTGCTCAGGAGATCTACTCGCAGTTGGGTCATACCAAAGACCATAATAAAAATAGGTACCCTATGGATACATGTGGGGCGGCACGGTGGTGTAGTGGTTAGCACTGTCGCCTCACAGCAAGAAGGTTCTGGGTTCAAGCCCAGCGGCCGATGAGGGCCTTTCTGTGCGGAGTTTGCATGTTCTCCCCGTGTCCGCGTGGGTTTCCTCCGGGTGCTCCGGTTTCCCCCACAGTCCAAAGACATGCAGGTTAGGTTAACTGGTGACTCTAAATTGAGCGTAGGTGTGAATGTGAGTGTGAATGGTTGTCTGTGTCTATGTGTCAGCCCTGTGATGACCTGGCGACTTGTCCAGGGTGTACCCCGCCTTTCGCCCGTAGTCAGCTGGGATAGGCTCCAGCTTGCCTGCGACCCTGTAGAACAGGATAAAGCGGCTACAGATAATGGATGGATGGATACATGTGGCTCCTACTTATAAATAAAACTGCTTTCTGATCCCATGTTATCAATTCTACTCACCTCATCTCTTGCAAGCATCACCGAGTTGTGAGCAGCATCAGGGCTTGGAGTATCAATTTTGTTTTTACTGTGTTTTGTTCAAAATACAGTGCTGTGAACTATTTTCAAAATAGTAAGAAAGCACTTGTTCATGAAGTGTCTTAGAAGCATTATTTTGTACTAATGAGCACGTTTTGTTTCACAAGTGTAAAGACTCTAAAATTAAAAAAGTAAAACATTCAAGTGAATAGCAGAAGTTTGACCAATTATACTTTTAATTTTTAGTTTTCACGAAGGATCTGATTTATTCCCACATGGGACTTTTGTAATTGTACCCCGAGCGGATCGCTCAAAAGAGTCCAACGTTGTCTTTGCTGCCTTCTCGAGTTTTTTGTCAAATGGCTGGAATTCTTGGTGTAAATATCTGCCAAAAAGCTAAAAAAAACCCTTACAAAACCTTTCATTTGACCTTTCAGAAGGACCAAACAAAAGCTGCGGTAATCAAAAGGTAAATTTTCTTAAAATAAACACCGCTTACTCGATATCGAATCAGTAGCCTCGGCGAACCGCGTGGTGAATTCCGTTTATCTTTTTATCTGCAGATTATCTTTCGATACGACAGAGTTATAACGAGGTTTCTCTTATTTCGTTTCTGGTTCTGATTGGTTCCGAAGTTTATCAAGAAGTAGAACGGGTAATCGATCTCGATCAAGTGCTGATTGGTTACGAAGTTTCGCTGTTGTTACACTCATTCTTACAGCATGATGACATTCTGCTCGTTCTTGTGTACTTTTGATCAACTGTTCGTATTGCAAGATCACGATTTGCTGTTCTGGTGATTGTAATGCTTATGTGCAGTGTGCTGTTGTTACAATCATTCTTACATTCTTACAACATGATGACATATGCCCCTTTTCCACCAAAGCAGTTCCAGGGCTGGTTCGGGGCCAGTGCTTAGTTTGGAACCGGGTTTTCTGTTTCCACTGACAAAGAACTGGCTCTGGGGCCAGAAAAAACGGTTCCAGGCTAGCACCAACTCTCTGCTGGGCCAGAGGAAAGAACCGCTTACGTCAGCGGGGGGGCGGAGTTGTTAAGACCAACAACAATAACAAGACCGCGAAAGATCGCCATTTTTAAGCGACGAGCAGCAGCAGCTTAAGGCCAATTTATGCTGACAACGCAGTCCTCACAGATGGCGTTGCAGATGGCGTCTGCGTAGCCCCCTCCCCCCTTTGCAGACGCTCTGCGCGCACCTCCCAAAAATTGTGACCACCGCAGAAGCCTCGCAGACAGCGTCGCAGACAAGAGGGCTCTGATTGGTCCACTCTACATCCACTGTACACGCACTTCCGCTTCCCTACTTTCCCGGTTTGGTTTGTTTTCACGACCGCCATTTTTAAAAACACGAGTGAAGATGGAGCAGCACAAAGAGCGGTTGATCGAGGAAGTGAGGAAGTACGTACATCTATACGACTCCAGTTCTAGTCATTATAAGTAACCGGAGGATAAACACTCCACTAACCACACCCACCAACTACTCCTAGCTATTTCGCGACTTCGTGCCCCCTTGCGTTGTGGCGGTGAATAACATCGCGCACGCCTATTACTCCCCGCTCAACGATAAATTACAGCTGTCTGCGAAAAGCTGTCTGCGAAAAGCTATCTGCGAAAGCCTTGTCGCAAGAGCATGCAGAGGCCCTTAGTCATCCATTATTATTATTGTTGTTGTTGCTGCCGGTGGTGTAGTGGTTAGCGCTGTCGCCTCACAGCAAGAAGGTCCTGGGTTCGAGCCCCGGGGCCGGCGAGGGCCTTTCTGTGTGGAGTTTGCATGTTCTCCCCGTGTCCGCGTGGGTTTCCTCCGGGTGCTCCGGTTTCCCCCACAGTCCAAAGACATGCAGGTTAGGTTAACTGGTGACTCTAAATTGACCGTAGGTGTGAATGTGAGTGTGAATGGTTGTCTGTGTCTATGTGTCAGCCCTGTGATGACCTGGCGACTTGTCCAGGGTGTACCCCGCCTTTCACCCGTAGTCAGCTGGGATAGGATCCAGCTTGCCTGCGACCCTGTAGAAGGATAAAGCGGCTAAAGATAATGAATGAATGAATGTTGTTGCTGCTGCTGCTGCTTCTTCCGTGTTGTTTTGCTTTGATATTCGCGCCAAGGTTTATGCAAATGTAGCGACGTAACTGACGTATACAGCGACGTAATGACGTGGCTTCACTTAGCACCGCAAGCTATGGAAAAGCAAACTGGTTCTCAGCTGGCTCGCAAGTTGGACGAGTTGTGAACCAGCACCAGCACTGGAACTGAACCAGCCCTGGAACTGATTTGGTGGAAAAGGGGTAATAGTGGCTACTGCCTCGCTTCGCCTCTATGAGGCAGTTGCCACAAAAATGGTACCTACTGCCGTCTGGCAAGGCACGCTGCAATACAGATGCAAGTAGGGAGTCAAACTCTTGCGGTTACCAGAGGACCCCACCACCACCACCACCACCACTGTAACCCTAGCTGTATAGGCGAGAGAGCGAGGGCTATAGAAGCGGAGATCGGCGTCACCCAATGCACCTTAAAGTGCCATTCCACCATTGGATGTATTCTTTTGGCATAAAATACAATATATTTTATGACAACATGACTAGACAGAGAAATCTTTTAGCTTCAAAATGATATATCAAACATAATTTTTTGACAATGAAAAGTATATTAATTTTACGACCAAAGTCACCTACCCTTTTAATTTCCACGCGGTAGTGAAACATGATGTCATCGGCAGGTTCCCCTTCTTGTGTACCACATCACGTGTGACGTGGCACAGATTATCAGCAATGGCGGATAGAATGCGATTTCCACTTGTCGATTGCTGTGCCGATATTCACCATCGACCGTCTCCTTTGGGCATCACTTGCTATTTTCCTTCGCTTCTTTACCGAAGCTGACAATCGCGTTCTATCCGCCATTGCTGATAATCTGTGCCACGTCATACGTGACGTGGTACACAAGAAGGGGAACCTGCCGATGACATCACGTTTCACTACCGCGTGGAAATTAAAAGGGTAGGTGGCTTTGGTCGCAAAATTAATATACTTGTCGTTGTCCAAAAATGATGTTTGATATATCATTTTGAAGCTAAAAGATTTCTCTGTCTAGTCATGTTGTCATAAAATATATTGTATTTTATGCCAAAAAAATACATCCAATGGTGGAATGGCACTTTAAGGGCCCGGTTAATACTGGGACAGGAGACTGTCTGGGAAGACCAGGTCCTGGCACGGGAAGGACTTTGACTTTGACAGGATCGTAAATTACACAGACCCGGTGTAAAAACGCCAGAGAAATCCTTTAACATAACACGTGCTGCTGACTGTCGTTTAGCTCATATTGTAGCCGTGCAGTGCAGAGCAGCGAGTATGTGGCGTGAACGAGTTCTATTTTTCCAGCCAACACACATCACGTGAATAATTCATCTCTCTTTTGAAGCAGATCAGAACGAGCCTCTGCGTTTTGATCTCATTTGAACTCCATCTTCATACGCGGCGCTGTAAGCTGCGCTCTGATTGGATGGGGAATTTGTGTGATTTATTTTTATTTTTTTAAATATTCCTTTCCTGTCCGGTCTAAACAATTGATCATTATTCATCAGAGTGCAGAGGGAGCGGCTGAGCTCGACTGAGGGTTCGATGAGGAGTCCTCAGGCTGGCGAGAGGGGGAAACAGAGCCAGTGAGAACGTTCTGTAGTGGAGTGTAGATCTTTGTCTGTGTTCTTCTGGTTTTGAGATGGACAAAACAGACAGAGCGAGAAGGGAGGAAGAAAAAGAGGGCGTGTGCACGTGTGTGTGTGTGTGTGTGGTGTAGATGTGGACAAAAGCAGCCGAGCCGGGTGATTCAGAGCGGCCAGTCTCTCCGTCCATATGCGCCAGAGGGAAAAAGGTCAAAATGAAACTGGCGTCCCTGCTGAGACCGGCAGCTACGGAGAGAGTGTGAGAAGAAATCGACGCTCTGAAGCCTCAGGGGAGAGGGGAAATGAGAAAGAGATGGAAAGGAAGAGTCGCTCTGTGTGTGTGTGTTTGATCCACTAAAAGAAACAGACCCTTTGGATCCAGTCTATGCTCTAACGGTCAGTCACGAGACAGCAGCCACGCAGTGTTACAACAGCAAACTGTTCCTAATTAACAGATGCAGCGAGTGGAACGTAGCACCTGCTAAAGCATGACTGCAGGTTCACACACACACACACACACACACACACACAGAGCTCATTTAGGAAAGCTTCAATGCTATGGACATCCTCCCTTAGGGTGTGTGTGTGTGTGTGTGTGTGAAAATAGTGCATAGTGCTCACAGTCAAGTGAGCTCATATCAAGTCCTCCAAGTAAAGTCTGTCCACTCGGCGGCCATCTTGGCCACGCTCCCGGTACAGTTATTTCCAGCAAACCGGAATCTTTATTTTTTCAGACACAGATTTGAATCGTGTAAACAATGTGCAATTTTGGCTCAAATAAGACACACACACACACACACACACACACACAGTTTGCTCAATTCCTGCGCATGAGCAATTCTTCATAACACTCACAGCAAACAAGAGCTCTGTATCTGTGCACAGCAGCAATGTGATTGGCTGTTTTTTCCTGAAGGGGCGGAGTTTATATAAATCAGCTTCCATTATGCATTACATCCTGCTCATGTTTCAAGCCATAGGGTTTCTTTTTCTTCTTCTTCTGATACAGTCTCTGGATCATATTTACAGTAGATCGTCTTTGTGTGTGTGTGTGTGTGTGTGTGTGTGTGTGTGTGTGTGTGTGTGACATAGATGAGGCAATTAATGTGCAACCTTGGAGTCCCAGGAGAGATCTGTCCTCTCTGTCCATCTCCACTTCACCACCTGTTTCACACATGCACACACACACACACACACACACACACACACACACACACACACACACGTGTTGTCGGATGATGACTGTTAAGCACACAGGGAGAAATCTGTATGTGAGTCATACGCAACAATAGGCCTGGCGAATATGACAATATTGACGACGTAATATCGATAAATCGTGATCAGTTGTCAAAATACACTTCAGAGATATCATAGTGTCGTTTTATTAGTTTAAACATTTTTAAAATATCACTACTGACCAACTGGAAGCAGCTCAAAGAGAGAGAGAGAGAGAGAGAGAGAGAGAGCAGACCTCCACCAAGGACTCTTATATTATACTCTTATATTATATGCAAATCTGCAACCGCAACCACTTTATACCGTACGTCTCGATACACTTCTAAAATTATTAGTATTACGTGTCTCCGTGTGTATCCCAGAGGATTACTGATACCCGTGAGGGTCTCTGCATGCTCTTGCGACAAGGCTTTCGCAGATAGCTTTTCGCAGACAGTTGTAATTTATCGTTGAGCGGGGAGTAATAGGCGTGCACGATGTTATTCACCGCCACAACGCAAGGGGGCGCGAAGTCGCTAGGAGTAGTTGGTGGGTGTGGTTAGTGGAGTGTTTATCCTCCGGTTACTTATAATGACTAGAACTGGAGTCGTATAGATGTCCATACTTCCTCACTTCCTTGATCAACCGCTCTTCGTGCTGCTCCATCTTCGCTCGTGTTTTTAAAAATGGCGGTCGTGAAAACAAACCAAACCGGGAAATTAGGGAAGCGGAAGTGCGTGTACAGTACAGCGGATGTAGAGTGGACCAATCAGAGCCCTCTTGTCTGCGACGCTGTCTGCGAGGCTTCTGCGGTGGTCACAATTTTTGGGAGGTGCGCGCAGAGCGTCTGCGAAGGGGGGGGCTACGCAGAAGCCATCTGCGACGCCATCTGCAAGGACTGCGTTGTGAGCATAAATTGGCCTTGAATCTGGATTGTCATACAGTCATCGTGTTTCTACATTGGTTATGTTTTGTCACTATTGGATTGTAAGAGTTAAAGTGCGATGTCCTATGAAAACGACATCATAAAATCCCAGGTTTTCAGTCTGCGATCTGATCAAATAGGTTTTAAAGTTCACCGGTAAATAAAAAAAATATATATATTGGTTCGACGAGGAAATTTTTTGCATCTGAATTCTGTTCCAAAAATCACTAAAAGCTTGTCCGCCATTAGATTGCAACAATTTATTGGTCAGCTGTGCTGCGTGTGTGACATCATATGCGCCGCTGCCTTCTTTTGTAAAGTTACACAACTTTACAACAACAAGGACGAAGAAGAAGTGACTCAGAGTGAACGTGTTCTGGTTTGCTTTTAGATCAGTAATCGTCTGTCGTCTATCTGAGTATTATATTTGGCCACATAGAAACGACCTGAGAACATTATTGATCCGATTAAGGACAACTAATCAATTCAAGCAGGAGTCGAAACACGAGATCGACACTTCCTGTGTGGCAGTGAGCTCTTTGGGACGGCGCTTCTGATTTCTGTTTCCAGATTGTAGGAACGGCTCCGCGTCCCAGACGTCGCTCATATCCTTTGTGAATCTGCCTTGCAAATTTATCTTTTTCAAAATGTACGGAGCAGGCACCAGACCGTCCTGTCGGCTTGAAGTTACCTCTCTTTATCCATACAAATCGAACCCATTTATCATTCCGTAAGTGTCCTGCCGACTTTGGGCTGTAATGGATTGAAATTCTGCTTTTTTAATTGGCTACACTTGAACGACACACCTCAGTCTTTGGAGGCATGTTTTGATTTTAATTTTGTTTTGGAGTAAAACATCATTAAAAACGTGCTACATTTTGCAAAGCAGATGAAAACAGAAATGCCACAAACCTTCAAGTGTTGCAAGTATGACGTCACTTCCTTTGAATTAACAATAACTTACCAGGAACGCATTCATGTAATGGCGGATTCAAAGAGCCAAACTTTACTTTAATAGAACATGTTCCTGGTCTTGTATTAAAATACAATTTAGACAGTAAACTATTTAACATGTCTAGTTTAAGATATCATTTCCAGGGATGACGCCATTTTCGTAAGCACTTTAAGGCCAAATGCTGTATCTCACAAGGTTAGAGAAAGAGAAGCTAAATTCATGACTTGGATTCGCTCTAAAATCGAACGTCTTCTTCCTCGGCCCATGCTGCACCTTTCCACCAAGTTTCATGGAAATCAGATCGGTAGATTTTGCGCAATACAAACAAACAAACCACACTGAAAACATAACCTACTTGGCGAAGTAAATTCAAAAAGTGTTAAAAGAAATACAGATTTTTTTTTTAAACACGTTCTCTTTTAACCCTCTGGGGCCTGAGGGTATTTTCTGGCATGCTAATGATTTTGGTATGCTCTGATTTTTTTGTCAATTTCAACAAATCTAAGCTGTATTTTCAAAGTCATATGACTTTTTTGTGTTGAAAACAAGTTCAGCTACAATAATATCTCTGTAGTTTGTATGTCATGATTGTGCTTTTAAAAAAATAACAGATAAATGATGATATTGTAAAAAGCAGGTTTCGAACTGTGTTGGAATGTGTGAAAAAAACGTGACCATTATCACAAACGGTTTTGATCACTTGAGGTGATTCTGTTCAGTCTGAGGAATGGATCAAGAACAAAAACTTAAATCTGCGCCATTGATTTTGACAATTAACTGGCCATCAAAAAATGTTATGTCCTTTTGTTGTGGGATAAAGGGTTGGCAGTGGGAGGGGTATTCAATGAGAAGAGTAAAAAATTCCATTCCATTCAATGAGAAGAGTGAAAACCCCTCACACTGCCAATTCTTAATCCCATCAGGTCAAGTCCCAATGGGTAAGCTCATGTTTTTTCACACATTCCAACACAGTTCTAAAACTGCTTTTTACAACGTCTTCATTTATCTGGTATTTGACGTTATTTTGGTATTTGACTTTATTCAGTGGGTGTCACGGTGGTGTAGTGGTTAGCGCTGTTGCCTCACAGCAAGAAGGTCCAGGTTCGAGCCCCGTGGCCAGCAAGGGCCTTTCTGTGTGGAGTTTGCATGTTCTCCCCGTGTCCGCGTGGGTTTCCTCCGGGTGCTCCGGTTTCCCCCACAGTCCAAAGACATGCAGGTTAGGTTAACTGGTGACTCTAAATTGAGCGTAGGTGTGAATGTGAGTGTGAATGGTTGTCTGTGTCTATGTGTCAGCCCTGTGATGACCTGGCGACTTGTCCAGGGTGTACCCCGCCTTTCGCCCGTAGTCAGCTGGGATAGGCTCCAGCTTGCCTGTGACCCTGTAGAACAGGATAAAGCGGCTACAGATAATGAGATGAGACTCTATTCAGTGTGTCTTGAAATTAACTCTTGAACTATTTTACTCAGTTCGGAGCCACACAGTTACTCTGTAATTTTGCTCCAACTCCACATTTTATTTTCTAAACTCAAAATAGAGCAAAATTAACTATTTTTGAGGAAAAGACTTTTAACTCTGGAAAAACTGCTCAGTCACGTTTCCTGTGTATGAACTACAGTGCACGTGTATCAACCGATCTGTTCATCAGAAATAGGAGAAATATTTACACTTACTACACTTACGTGAAGATATTTATCTCAATCCATGACCTACTCATTCTAAACCTGCCGAGCTTCACCGGAGAAGCTCTCGACCCCAGAGGGTTAAATGCAGTATTTTTATAGCTGACAGTTTTGTATCATGACACATATCAGAGAACTGTCTTCAGTCATCATGATATGATTTAATATTGAATTTTTTTGTAATGTCGCTCAGCCCTACATGAGGTGAGGTGGCGCACAGTTGTCGGAGGCGTGTGCTAAAACTAACAAGGACTTTGTCAAGACAGTGATGGATTCCTCGCCTGACAGAATCAGAGCTGCCATTAAGGCAAAAGGAGGCGTGAACGTGTGTTACCACGAGTGTTATTAAGGACGTGACACATTCGGGTAACTTTAAACGCAGTTTTAAAAGGTTTCAACAGCTTGGGAGGCGTGCATAAAGAAGAGCGCAGGTCTGGGGGATTGGACGCTGATGATACGCCATGATCGCTGAGAATAGAGGAACAGCTTGTTGGGTAAAATCTGATTTACAGTTTATTTATCTTATGAATAAGGAAAAGTAACAGAAGGTCCATGATAAAATAAAATAAAATAAATACTCGGAATTGTCAGTCCGGTTACTGGTATGTGTGACAAAGTGCAGTGAAAGAAAATAAAAACCCACAAACACATTCAGGGTCTATTGAACATGTAATAAAATGCAGCGTGGGTCATGCTGATACAGGAAAATAATCATTGACAGGATGGGAACAGAGTCCCAAACAGAGTGGTCCTTTTATCCAGTAGCAATTTGACAATTTATATATATTTTTTTCTTTTCTTCATTCTATCCACATTCACTGGATTATTTATTTATTTATTTATTTTCAAATTACTCTCCTGAAAGAAGTAAAACACCCGAACTCTGTCGTTTTGGCGCTACAAAGTGTCCTAGGATGCAATTTTTTTCACAAACAAGCTCCTCAACTGAAAAAAAAGATGATTGAACTCTGAAGACAATGTCTTTTTCTATTTTCTCCCCTTATTTAATAAGCTAGCTAGCTCTAGCTACCTTGCACGCAAGCTTTCAATTTATAGCTCTTAGCTCATGTTCTTACCGCAGAGATTTATGTTCACTCAACAAACACAAACATCGATGTGTCGGAGGTAAAGCTGTAAACTTTCTGACGTATGAGGTTTACGCTTTTTTTTTTTTTTTACAGTTTTGTGTTAACGCAACAAAGCATGAGGGTTTTTGTTTGTTTGTTTTTTTGTCCTATGAAGTTCAAGAGACAAAAAAATAGATGCTAGTGAGGGAAGTTAGCTTATCGCTAACTCGTTTCACAGACACTCCATGCACATAAATATTCTATCCACATTCACTGGATATGAGCAATCGCATGCTCTGATTGGCTACTCTGCTACCAGGATATCAGCTCATATACTATGAGTAGAGAAAAACAAAATGGCCGAACATGTTGCTGAAGCAACCGAGGACGAAATAAAAATGCTCCTCGAAAACAAGACCACAAAACAATCCCAAAACAACAAAATATGGAATGAAAATATTTGATGGTAAGAACATCTCATCTCATCTCATTATCTGTAGCCGCTTTATCCTGTTCTACAGGGTCGCAGGCGAGCTGGAGCCTATCCCAGCTGACTACGGGCGAAAGGCGGGGTACACCCTGGACAAGTCGCCAGGTCATCACAGGGCTGACACATAGACACAGACAACCATTCACACTCACATTCACACCTACGCTCAATTTAGAGTCACCAGTTAACCTAACCTGCATGTCTTTGGACTGTGGGGGAAACCGGAGCACCCGGAGGAAACCCACGCGGACACGGGGAGAACATGCAAACTCCGCACAGAAAGGCCCTCGCCGGCCACGGGGCTCGAACCCAGGACCTTCTTGCTGTGAGGCGACAGCGCTAACCACTACACCACCGTGCTGCCCTGGTAAGAACATATCTTTTTAATTTTTTTTTCAAGAATTATTATTATTATCGTATTTTTCACAAATTGCTCCTGTCATTTCGCTGCTGGTTTGTTTACATTCTAAGCGGAAATGATTTGTCGGACGTTCTGTGTAAAGTTTTTATTTATTGAATTTGCAAATAAATAAATAAATAAATAAATAAAAATGCTCCGTTTCTCAAAATCCAGTGAATGTGGATCGAATAAAACAGTTATTCCACTCAATCTCGTCGTACATGGATTATGACCGCTGTCAGCTCATGTATGATTCGATTTCATGGAATAACTGTTAAAATATAAACCTGTATATAAATATATTTATAGAAGCTGCACTACCGTCAGAGCTGCTGTTGTAGAAAATGAATCAACACCTTCTGACCAATCACAATCCAGAATCCAGGTGTAAAGAACATCAGTGCTGCAACTGAACGGCTTTCGATATCACTGAGTTATACAAGGCAGTGGAGAGGAATAGAGGTGTGTGTGTGTGTGTGTGTAATGCGACATCATTGCCACTCAGAGCAAGCTTTTGACTGATGTGTACGACTTTAGGCTATGAAAGTTTCGGTGTGTGTGTGTAGATGTTTCACCCATATCCGTGTCCCTGAGTGGCCAACTAAGCAGGATAACCGCGCCCGGCAGAATGAGGCCACCTGATCAAACTCTATACATATCACACACACACACACACACACACGAAGGTTAAAGCAGGTAGACAGAGATGCGGCTCCCTGAGGGAAACCTGTGCAGTGTGTGTGTGTGTGCTGATCTCAGGTGTGTTGTATGGAGGCTCTGATGCTCTTCACATTGTGTATGTGATCAGATAAGTGTGTGTGTGTGTGTGTGTGTGCGCGCGCTTTATGGCAAGAACATTACACCAGGGAAAAAGCGCTGGAGAAGGAGAGCAAGGTTCCTCACTGAGTCACTGTTTTCCTTTTACTTATGGTGTATTCACACCTACGTTGTTTGGTCCGGACCAAACGAACCAAATTTCCCTTGGTCCGGACCTTTTGGGTTGGTCTGAATACAAACCACCGAACTCTGGTCCGGACCAAACAAGCGGACCGAGACCGAGCTGCAAGGTCGGACTCGGTCCGGACCAAAGGAACCCTGGTGCGGATCTTTTGGAGGTGTGAAAGCAGACCGGACCTAATCCGACAGTTTTGCTTTTTTGTACCTCGGGAGCTTCCGTCGTTTGTCGAGCATTATGGGAAACAGAGTCTTGACACTCCACCGCAAAGCGCAAACACTGTTTCGGTTGTCAAGGGAACCTTACAACAGTCGTTCAGTCATTCAGACCAGTGGTAGGCTCGACTACAGAGTACAAAAAATGAGTAGGGGGCAAACGTGGGCCGAGGAAGAAACGCGCACCCTTGTGGATATATGGGCAGATGTCCACATATCTGAGCTTTTGGAGAGAACACGCAAAAATGCCGACGTGTTTGCTGTATTCAGTGAGAAAATGAAGGAGAAGGGGTTCACGCGCTCCCCAGAACAATGTCGGCTAAAAGTGAAGAAACTCCGTCAGACCTACATTAAAATCAGGGACATTCTTTCAAAAAGTGGCGGTACTAGTGACGCAAAAAAGAAATTCATCTATTGCGTGAAGAGCCAGAACCGTCACAACATGATGTGCGCTCATCAGCGCTATCCTCCGTAGCCGCCTTGCCCTTTGAAGTCGTCGTTGATAAATTACTTGTACAACAGCATAGTAATCGCACAATTGTGAAAACAGTAAAAACTGGAAAAAACATATAGCTTTGATGACATTAAAAAGAATAACAGCGCGGAAAGCCTCCATGACTACTTTTGAACTTGACGCTTTGTGCGCGTGTCGTCTCTGACCAATAGCTGAACGACCTCAGGGCGCGTGGCTTTGTTGACAGATTTTGGTCCGCTTACTAAAATGTACAGTGTGAAAGCGAACCGCACCAAAATGAAAAAATAAAAAAAACATTTGGTTCGGACCAAAGCAAGTGAACTATCGAACTATCCTGGTCTGAATACACCCTTAGAGTCTCAAATTAAAACTATTTACTTTACCCACCAACACTTTTATGGGCACCTTTTGGCAGGAAGTGTGTGTGTGTGTGTGTTTTGTGACCATCGCTACAGCTTCTAAATGGAGAACGATACTATAAACCTACTGTGTGTCTCTGTGCCAATCAATTTTTTTGTCGTATTCCAGAAAAGTCATAATTAATAAGGAATAAAACACACATCCTCATGCTGTTCTAGAAAAATAATCAACGACGGGGTGCCGTGTTGAAGCAGAGTTACCGCTTGCAAAAAACGGCGCGTCACTGATCGTGTTTTGTTCCTTTTACACCACAGCAACTCGCCAATGATTTGATATATTTTTAAAAAATTCGTTGCGCTTTTTTTTTTCTGTTTACGCTTCCTGTTCGTTCCTTTCCGCCTCACAAGTCCCTGTGGACGAGCTGTTTCCATAGAAACGATAACGTGTCAGGACGTTCATCAAAAATAAACAATTTCCAGCTTCTTTGTCGCATCATTTGATGACCGGCGAGAGACGGGTGAACGTTACAGCGTGTCAGCGAGAGCAGACAGGAAGTTGATCTCAGGTGATTTCCTGTGTGATCCCGTTGCACTCATCAGGCGTTCCGGTGACAGCCAGAGCTCGCTCTCCAGGTCCTGGTGCAGTAACGACAGCCTCAACACACACTCAGACACACTCGCACTTCCAGCATGTCAGTATTGACGCTTACACTCAGCCTAAGAATCCGTTAATAATCCGACTGATAGCTCAGTCGAAAGAGGAAGCGTTTGGGGTGAGTATGGAAATCTGAAGTGAATAAAGCGACTGAAGCCGATACACAAGAAGACGCAGAATAAACACAATGCAGCATGACGTTTTCTTTCATGAATTTCCGTGCAGAATTTCCCCCAAGACTCAACTCCTTCCTGTTACTGTCTGTTTAATAAGAAACAAACTGATACAGCTCTTTATCATATGGCCTGTATGGTCCCGCGTGCTCTTAAAGCTCGACTGCCTTTCAGATTTTTCAAGTGTAGGTCATAAAAAGAATTTTCCCCGACACCCAATTATTTTTGTTTAGTGGACCAAAAGCTACTGAATTCGAATCACGGACTTCCAATTTTATTTAATTTTTTTTTCAAATAGAACAATTAATGAATTGAAGTGCAAGGTTCCTCACTGAGTCACTGTTTTCCTTTTATTTAGAGTCTCAAATTAAAACTATTTACTTTACCCACCAACACTTTTATGGGCATCTTTTGGCAGGAAGTGTGTGTGTGTGTGTGTGTTTTGTGAACATCGCTACAGCTTCTAAATGGAGAACGATACTATAAACCTACTGTGTGTCTCTGTGCCAATCAAATTTTTTTTTCTCCACTATTTCTTCCTGCTTCACCATGACGCAATACAAGATACTACATCATGCATCACATCACGTGGTGGGCTTTCCCTGTTCACGCAAAGCATTGTGGGATATGAATTTGAAACAGGAGAGAAAAATGGAGGACGTGAGTGTGAGAATGAACCGTGAAAGACCGACTACGGTAACGGAAAGAAAGCGAGAAGAAAAGACGTTATGTTCTATACGAAGGAAAGGAAACGCAGGACCAAACTAATAAATATCGGCGCTCAGCGAGCACCTCGGTGTGATCAGCTGTTCGTTTAGCGACGGAATGATGGAACTGTCAGTGCACGCTCAAAGGTAAACCTGCGCATGCGCACACACGGACTTCCTCTGTCTGCTTGACTGCGCGATTTCATGTACATTATTTGCTTTAATCCCCTCAAATTAAATAACGTCCCAGCCACAGAACAGAACGGCCTGATATTTTGTAAGATATTACAGAAATAAACATACACTGTAAAAAAAAAAAAAAAATCAGTTGTTTTTACGGAAAAATACTGGCAGCTGTGGTTGCCAGAATAATCCTGTTAAAAATACAGTGAAATTGGGGCGTCGTGGCTCAGGTGGTTAAGGCGCCATACCATGAATGTGGGTGACCCGGGTTCGATTCCGGCCCGAGGTCATTTCCCGATCCCTTCCCGTCTCCCGCTCATTTCCTGTCTCTACACTGTCCTATCCAATAAAGGTGCAAAAAGCCCAAAAAAATATCTTTAAAAAAAAAAAAATACAGTGAAATGTAAACAACATTACAGAATAACTTGTACATTTCACCGGGATTCCATGTACAATTAATGATAACTAAATGTAAATTTTACAGGTATTCAATGGACAATAATCAACACATAACTGTTAATTTTACGGGTATTCAGGGCCCGTTTACACGAGGACGCTGTCGGGTAAAAACGACTAAATATTTTATCGTAAGTGCCTTTCGTCTACACGGGGACGGCGTTTCTGAGGCTGAAAAACGGAAAAAATTGAAAACGCCTTCCAGAGTGGATAAGTTAAAAACAGCCCCCGTTGCATATCCGTCTAAACTACCCAATACGCCAAACTCTGCTCGGATCTGCTCACGTCGGGTACGCGTTTACGTCATACATATGTCATATACTGTACATGCCAGCCCGGGAAGTAAGAAAGTAAGTAAAAAAGTAAGAGCATGTCTGATTACATCGATCCAACGGACCTTCAAGCTGCTCTGGCAGCTTTAATAAACGTCCAGGAGTCCTTCGAACATCTATACCGAATCTGCACATATACCGTTAATGAACAGAGGCGGGTATAGTATGCTCTTACTTTTTTACTTACTTTCTTACTTACCATAGCCAGAGTAGTCAAAGTTTTCGCGGCGCAGATGTGCAGATCAGACAAGACGGAAGCCGTTGCGCATGCGTGCAGACATAGCGGAGGTCTTTCACAGCGCCACCTAGCCGCCTGGCATGCACATCCAATTGAACTCCACACATTTATGCGTCACCGTATAGACGCAGATTTCCTCCTTGAAAACGGTCGTGTAGACGCGGAAAAAAGTGAGAACGAAAACGGACTTTTGCGTTTTTGTTTCAGACCGTCCCCGTGTAAAGTGGGCCTCATTGTACAATAAAAAAAGCATCTAGGAATGAATTGCGAGTGTTCTCGATTATTGTTTTTTGTGGCTCCAAAATGATGGTTACAAGCAATGATCTACGAGACAGATATTTTATTTGATTTAGAGTTTTACGAAATGTGCCGGAGAGCCTCTACTGACATTTTTTTTTTTTTAACAGGGCAATGATGTAATTTTAACTATCACATTCTGTTTTAGTATTACAGTTTGTCTGTGTTTAAACTACAACAATTTGTAAATTCTACAAAAAAATATGATCAATTCAACATATTCTTACTGTTAAATTAACAGTGGTATTTGGTTAGGAGTTTTACAGTATATTGATGTAAATTACACACTGCTTCATTGTTTTTGTATTTACAGTTTTTTTTGTGTCATGATTTTACATAAATTCACTGTTAATTCTACGGACATTTTTTACAGTGAAATCACAATGACCACATTTCCGATGGAACTAAATTTCACTGATTTTATGAAATCGAACGGACGTCCAGCTTTAATAAAACCGGTGGGAAAAGTCATGCGACTGGGAAAATAAAGATCTTTGAATCCGGTCTGAAAAAAGCTGCTCCAGACCCGTTTCCATCTCTCGCTTCCTTCTGCTGTTTTCATCTTGCTCTGAATTGTTACTTTGAAAAACGAGCGACACAACTGAGCACAGTGAAAGTGGTCTTTATTATTATTATTATTATTATTATTATTATTACAACCCCGATTCCAAAAAAGTTGGGACAAAGCACAAATTATAAATAAAAATGGAATGCAATGATGTGGAAGTTTCAAAATTCCATATTTTATTCAGAATAGAACATAGAGGACATATCAAATGTTTAAACTGAGAAAATGTATCATTTAAAGAGAAAAATTAGGTGATTTTAAATTTCATGACAACAACACATCTCAAAAAAGTTGGGACAAGGCCATGTTTACCACTGTGAGACATCCCCTTTTCTCTTTACAACAGTCTGTAAACGTCTGGGGACTGAGGAGACAAGTTGCTCAAGTTTAGGGATAGGAATGTTAACCCATTCTTGTCTAATGTAGGATTCTAGTTGCTCAACTGTCTTAGGTCTTTTTTGTCGTATCTTCCGTTTTATGATGCGCCAAATGTTTTCTATGGGTGAAAGATCTGGACTGCAGGCTGGCCAGTTCAGTACCCGGACCCTTCTTCTACACAGCCATGATGCTGTAATTGATGCAGTATGTGTTTGGCATTGTCATGTTGGAAAATGCAAGGTCTTCCCTGAAAGAGACGTCGTCTGGATGGGAGCATATGTTGCTCTAGAACCTGGATATACCTTTCAGCATTGATGGTGTCTTTCCAGATGTGTAAGCTGCCCATGCCACACGCACTAATGCAACCCCATACCATCAGAGATGCAGGCTTCTGAACTGAGCGCCGATAACAACTTGGGTCGTCCTTCTCCTCTTTAGTCCGAATGACACGGCGTCCCTGATTTCCATAAAGAACTTCAAATTTTGATTCGTCTGACCACAGAACAGTTTTCCACTTTGCCACAGTCCATTTTAAATGAGCCTTGGCCCAGAGAAGACGTCTGCGCTTCTGGATCATGTTTAGATACGGCTTCTTCTTTGAACTATAGAGTTTTAGCTGGCAACGGCGGATGGCACGGTGAATTGTGTTCACAGATAATGTTCTCTGGAAATATTCCTGAGCCCGTTTTGTGATTTCCAATACAGAAGCATGCCTGTATGTGATGCAGTGCCGTCTAAGGGCCCGAAGATCACGGGCACCCAGTATGGTTTTCCGGCCTTGACCCTTACGCACAGAGATTCTTCCAGATTCTCTGAATCTTTTGATGATATTATGCACTGTAGATGATGATATGTTCAAACTCCTTTCTGATATTGCTCCACTATTTGTCGGCGCAGAATTAGGGGGGTTGGTGATCCTCTTCCCATCTTTACTTCTGAGAGCCGCTGCCACTCCAAGATGCTCTTTTTATACCCAGTCATGTTAATGACCTATTGCCAATTGACCTAATGAGTTGCAATTTTGTTTCTCCAGCTGTTCCTTTTTTGTACCTTTAACTTTTCCAGCCTCTTATTGCCCCTGTCCCAACTTTTTTGAGATGTATTGCTGTCATGAAATTTCAAATGAGCCAATATTTGGCATGAAATTTCAAAATGTACCAAAATGACATTTGATATGTTGTCTATGTTCTATTGTGAATACAATATCAGTTTTTGAGATTTGTAAATTATTGCGTTCCGTTTTTATTTACAATTTGTTCTTTGTCCCAACTTTTTTGGAATCAGGGTTGTATTATTAATTTATTTTTAACAATTTTTAACAATATTAAAATTGTTTTCTTTAAAAATACGATCAGTATCTCCACCAGTCAAGGCTTCTGTGGCATTTGGTTTGTTGCCTTTTCCATTTTTTTCCAAGGTCTCTTCTCTCGGACTTCAGGACGTCCCCTGAACTTTTTAAAGTCTTCAGCTTTCAGGATGTTTATCTTACTGTTGTTGTCGTCAAGGTAGCATTGAATATGTTGCATAAAGGAAGACAAAGTGTCAGGTTCGACGTCTAAATCTCCTTTTTTCTTCGCTTGTATATAGAAACCAGATAGCAAGCTGTCGAGCTCCTTAGAGTGGATGACTGTGATGTCTCTTTCCTCCTAAACATCAGGAAGAAATCTTTAGAAAACGTTCATGTCGTACTTTGCTGTTTTTTTCATGGTGTTTCTTGTTGTTGTCCTTGTACAAACAAGAGAATTTCTTCACATGAAAGGACCTTTTTTCATTTTCTTCGACAGTTTCAGCTTGTTGAATTCATCCTGTGTCTGATCAATCATCTGGATAATAAACTTTACTTTCACTGTACTCAGACGAGTCGATCATTTTTCGCACACCGTTGTTCATCGTTTTCTACTGCGTATGTTTGTTAGCTAAAAAAGGTCACATGATAAAATGCTTGTTGACTGAGTGAAGTCGGGTCGGACGAGAACATATTTGGTTCTTGGTCATTTGTACAGACCTCGAGCCTAATATTTTCCCGTCCGGCCCGCCCACTCAGTCAGTAAGTACATATTATTACGTAACTGTTTCCTAGATTACCCACAGTGCACTGGGATGTAGCCCTTTTCTTCATTTCTGTCTAAAGAGGATGCAGCGGCGCTTTAGTCCTTTGGTCCGTCCGGCTCTCTGACCTCTTCATCAGGACCCTCGGTTCAAACACATCAGCTTCCAAAACTTCAACACCATTGTCTCATCTCATACATCTCGAACTAACCGAGCCAAGTCTCAATCTCAACCGTGTTGCAGAGCTGCATTGCATTCTGGGACGTCTCACTGGATTTCTCACTGATATTGGATCACATCGCCAGGAGCGTTTACTCTAAAACCTGATCTTTCTCTTCTATTCTTAGTTATACCGAAGCTCCTTACGTAAGAGAATATCGTTATGCATCAACCTGATTTGTGATGGCTTTTGCGTCCATATGTACGAATGACTTTTGTTCGTGTCCCACCACCACTACCACAGAGAACCCGATCGTAAGTGCAAGGCAGCATATCTCATAAATACTTGACCACCGGGCAACTAAATTTGTATCTTTATTTTGATAAGATGGATGGGTTTTAATCCAGCGCTTATTTTTTTATTTTTTATCCCCAGCTGGCCGAAAGGCCTGAAGGGGGATTATGCCATGGCGATTTTCATCTGTTCGTCTCGGGAAGGGTGCTCACATTCTGAAATCACAATTTTTGGAGGAATTTCACAAAACTTGGCAGGATTCTTTGTTATATGTCGGTAATACACAGAGGCAATTTTGTTAAATTTGGTCACATTTTGCCAGAGTTACAGCCTTTTATTAACAAAAGTATACTTTGACAATTTCCTGAGGGTGTACATTCTTCTGAAATCAACTCCTCTCACAGTTTTTGGATGAATTTCACTAAACTTGGTAAAAGGCTTTGTTATATGTCGGTAGTATACGTACAGATTGTTATCTTGTTCAATTTGGTCACATTTTAGCAGAGTTACAGTTCTTGATTAACAAACTTGTACTTTCACCATTCCATGAAGGTGTGTTTTCCTTCTGAAATCAACTCCTCTCACAATTTGTGGAGGAATTTCACCAAACTTGGTAAAAGACTTTGTTATATGACAGTTAAATGCATATTTAAATTTCATTTAATTTGGGTAAATTTTCCCAGAGTTATGGTCTTCATTATTAACAAACTTGTACTTTGGCAATTTCATCAAAGTGTGCTTGCTTTCTGAAATCAACTCCCCTCACAATTTTTATCCCCCGCTGGCTGAAAGGCCCGAAGGGGGATTATATCGTGGCGGTGTCCATCCTGGGAAGGGTACTCACTTTCTGAAATCAACTCCACTCACAATTTTTATTCCCCGCTGGCCGAAAGGCCCGAAGGGGGATTATATCGTGGCAGTGTCCATCCTGGGAAGGGTACTCACTTTCTGAAATCAACTCCTCTCACACACAATTTTTGGAGGAATTTCACGAAACTTGGTAAAAGGCTTTGTTATATGTCGGTAGTATACAGATTGTTATCTTGTTCAATTTGGTCACATTTTAGCAGAGTTACAGTTCTTGATTAACAACCTTGTACTTTCACAATTTCATGAAGGTGTGTTTTCCTTCTGAAATCAACTCCTCTCACAATTTGTGGAGGAATTTCACCAAACTTGGTAAAAGGCTTTGTTATATGACAGTTAAACACATATTTAAATTTCATTTAATTTGGGTAAATTTTCCCAGAGTTATGGTCTTCATTATTAACAAACTTGTACTTTGGCAATTTCATCAAGGTGTGCTTGCTTTCTGAAATCAACTTCCCTCACAATTTTTATCCCTCGCTGGCCGAAAGGCCCGAAGGGGGATTATATTGTGGTGGTGTCCATCCTGGGAAGGGTACTCACTTTCTGAAATCAACTCCACTCACAATTTTTGGAGGAATTTCACGAAACTTGGTAGGATTCTTTGTTACATGTTGGTAATGCGTAGATTGTAAATTTGTTCAATTCAGTTGCATTTTACCAGATTTATGGCACAGTTGCCAGCGGGGGATATTGTGCTTTCAGAGCACTCTTGCTTTATATACACTACCGTTCAAAAGTTTGGGGTCACTTTGAAATGTCCTTATTTTTGAAAGAAAAGCACTGTTCTTTTCAATGAAGATCACTTTAAACTAATCAGAAATCCACTCTATACATTGCTAATGTGGTAAATGACTATTCTAGCTGCAAATGTCTGGTTTTTGGTGCAATATCTCCATAGGTGTATAGAGGCCCATTTCCAGCAACTCTCACTCCAGTGTTCTAATGGTACAATGTGTTTGCTCATTGCCTCAGAAGGCTAATGGATGATTAGAAAACCCTTGTACAATCATGTTAGCACAGCTGAAAACAGTTGAGCTCTTTAGAGAAGCTATAAAACTGACCTTCCTTTGAGCAGATTGAGTTTCTGGAGCATCACATTTGTGGGGTCGATTAAATGCTCAAAACGGCCAGAAAAATGTCTCGACTATATTTTCTATTCATTTTACAACTTATGGTGGGAAATAAAAGTGTGACTTTTCATGGAAAACACAAAATTGTCTGGGTGACCCCAAACTTTTGAACGGTAGTGTGAGTATATATATTTGGGATTATTTATTTACTAACAGATTTTACGGAAAACTTTCACAACAGTTTCATATAAAACGAGTTAAAACAGTTTTATTAGTCCACCCATTTGTTGGACAGGTGACAGTGTAACCAGACGACTGTTTGATATCAAGTTTGAAATATCAAGCTCGCAGCTCGAACCCTCAGAGCTCATACGCTGCATTCGGTTGAGGAGGATGTTCTCTAGTAGGTTTTTTTCCCCTGAATGTTTTTATCCTACTGTTTTTTTTTTAACAGCGAGCAACGTACAGTATCTTTTCATCATCTGCTTCTTTACCTGAACAATTTCTTACTCCGCACACTCGTCTAAACATAACCAGAATGTCAAGGACATAGTAACTCATCTGTCCTGCCATCCAAACCACCATGACGACCAAAACATCAAGCAGAACTGAAATGTGACGATGTGAGAGAGGACCAGCCTCCACAACTAACTGTTTACAACAGGAACATCAACAAAGGACTAGATTTTGTTCCCTGAGGAAGAAGATCGACCCAAAACATCGATCAGAACTGAAATCGGATGATAAATGAGAGCAATTCTAGTCAGAAGGAAATGTGTTAAGTTGACCTAATTACTAATTTGTTAGCAAAAAATTGACAATACAATAACCAAGTTTTATACAGAATGTCAAGTTTTTTCAAATCAAACAATCAGAACTGAAATCCATTTGCGAACTGAAGGAGGGAGGAGATACGATTTAAGTGGAAATAAACAAATTGTTTACAAAAGGAAAATCAATAAACAAACGACCAAGTTTGTTTCCTCGAGAAAAGATCGACCCAAACCATCGATCAGAACTGAAATCGGATGAGAAATCGGAGAGGAGATACAATTCTAGTGAGCGGCCTGGAAAATTCGTTAATTTGGCCTAATTAGTAACTCGTTAGCAAAAAAACTGACAAAAACAACAACCAAGTTTTGTGCGTTTCAAACAAAACTGAAATCTGTGGAGAACTGACGGAGGATGTACGATTTAACTGAATTGTGGATGACGGACTGACGACGGATGCCACGCCATGGCAACCGGCCTTACGGAGAGATGAGCTAAATATCGTACAGTTCAATAGCAATTATGAGACTCTCTCCTTAGTTGTAGATAATCTAAACCTACCACAGATCAATATCGATTATGATTCATTATTATGTGCGATAATATCAGACAGTAACTCTACAGTAACGCTGTAAAGTGAAAGCGCTGGTGCCCTGCTGTCCACCAGGCACCCAGCAGAGTCACACCATCATAAATGTCATGGTGTTGTTTCTGGCCCGTGGCTTGCGGCGTCAAAGAAAGGAATAAATATGTATCGTAACTGCGATGCGTATCTCATTATTGCGATCACAATAATGTCACAAGACAATGCAGTGATTTATTGAGGTGAAAAACATGACACGACACGACATGAAATATTCTGCTCATAAACTCATCAGGAGCTGCACTTTTACCATCGGCAGTGGCTAAATATCTGTTTTATATCTGTTATTCCACGAAATCGAGTCGTACATGAGCTGATAGTGCGATAATCCATGTACGACGAGATTGAGTGGAATAACTGCTTTATTCGATCCACATTCACTGGATTTTGAGAAACGGAGCATTTTTATTGCTATTTTTTGCAAGTTCGATCAATATAAACTTTACACAAAACGTCCGACAAAATCATTTCCGCTTAGAATTTAAACAAAATGGCAACAAAATGACAGGAGCAATTTGTGAAAAAATGAAATAATCTCATCTCATTATCTGTAGCTGCTTTATCCTGTTCTACAGGGTCGCAGGCAAGCTGGAGCCTATCCCAGCTGACTACGGGCGAAAGGCGGGGTACACCCTGGACAAGTCGCCAGGTCATCACAGGGCTGACACATAGACACAGACAACCATTCACACTCACACCTACGGTCAATTTAGAGTCACCAGTTAACCTAACCTGCATGTCTTTGGACTGTGGGGGAAACCGGAGCACCCGGAGGAAACCCACGCGGACACGGGGAGAACATGCGAACTCCGCACAGAAAGGCCCTCGCCGGCCACGGGGCTCGAACCCGGACCTTCTTGCTGTGAGGCGACAGCGCTAACCACTACACCACCGTGCCGCCCAAATGAAATAATAATAATAACAATAATAATAATAATAATTTGCAAAAAAATAAAAAATATATCTACGTTCTTACCATCAAACACTTTCATTCCATATTTTGTTGCTTTGTGTATTTTTTTAGGGTTTTGTTTTCAAATCAAGTTTTTATTTCGTCCTCGGTTAGTTCAGCAACACGCTCCGCCATTTTGTTTTTCTCTACTCACAGTCTATGAGCTGATATCCTTGTAAAAGAGTAGCCAATCAGAGCGCACAATTGCTCATATCCAGTGAGTGTGGCTATAATAGTGTATATTATTCTTCTATTCGCATTATTTCATACAGGACACAACAACGACTAACTTGTCCCAGGATTAACGAAAATAAATCACGGAGTTTCCCTTTAACGCACTTTAGACACATTTGATGCGATCTTCTAAAACAGCTCTCCTTATTCCGTCTTTTTCACGTCTCTGATCTCCATCAGACTTCTACGCCGTCTCTGACTCGTAAACACACACCTGTGCTGTCTCTCATGCTCTCTCACCATCTACACACACACACACACGGGTTTGATTTTTACATCGTATAACACTCACTCTCTTTTCTTTTTTCCCTCTCAGCTCATTTCTGCAGCTCAGAAGCAATAATCAGAGGCATTGTATCTGACACACAGCTCATTACAGGCCTCTCTCATGCCCCATCTATGGCAGACTCTCGCAGCGCCACTGCCTTTCTGCTAAAACAGCTCCTGCGTGACGCGGAGAACGAATATGGCGCCCACACTGTGCACGCCGCACGCTTGCAGTAGCGGGAGATCACAGCGCTGAGGTCATTACCAGGTTCTGAGTAGCGTTCGGGTAAATCGAACCTGATGCTCGAACCAGTGCTTTTTATATGTTTGGTTATAAGATGTACACGATGTGATCGGAGCAGTGTAGACAGTGGAGACGTCTCTGCGCTTCTCTGGCTTATTGCTTCGGAGTCAATGCTAATCCTTGTGGAAGTTGTTATTATAGAAACGAGCGCTTTAACACAAACCCGCGACTGTCAGAGCTGCTCTTATAGAACACCAATCAGCTCCTCCTGACCAGTCCAGGGCTCGACGTTATCTCTTTAATCCACTCGGATAAGCAACGAGATTTTTCACTCGTCCTGATCATAACCTTTTTATTATTAGTTCAATGAAAGGAAGGTATAGCAGCGGCTACAATTATCGACACCTTAACGATCTTTTGGCCGTTGTAAAAGTACAAAAGACTTTCAATACGAAAATTGTGCATGAATAATTACTCAAACTTCAACTGGAAAAAAATGACTTGATTTCTGATTACTTAGCATATCAGATCATGTTCCATGAAATGTTCCACAATTATTGACACCTTTGTCCACAGTTATCGACACCGTTCCACAATTATCGACACCTTTGTCCACAGTTATCGACACCATTTCGCAATTATTGACACCTTTGTCCACAGTTATCGACACCATTCCACAATTATCAACACCTTTGTCCACAGTTATCGACACCTTTGTCCACAGTTATTGACACCATTCCACAATTATCAACACCTTTGTCCACAGTTATCGACACCATTCCACAGTTATCGACACCTTTGTCCACAGTTATTGACACTGTTCCACAATTATCAGCACCTTTGTCCACAGTTATCGACACCGTACCACAATTATCAACACCTTTGTCCACAGTTGTCGACACCATTCCACAATTATTGACACCTTTTTCCACAGTTATCGATACCTTTGTCCACAGTTATCAACACCATTCTGAAATTATCAATACCTTTGTCCACAGTTATCAACACCATTCCAGAATTATCGACACCTTTGTCCACAGTTATCGACATCCAGATGATTATTTATAAATAATAATAATAATAATAATAATCGGTATGTGGTATTAAGTTAACAAAACATAGTTTTTATTTTGAATTTGTTTTCCACAGACTTATATTTAGTACAAAATATCTTTAATATAAATATATGGATGTCGGTGTTTACGTAAATGAGGAAGTAATTCTAATGTCTGTAAACAAATGAGCTGATAATGTTTAACCTGCGTCAGAAAATCTTTCTGTTCCACTTTCTAAGTATTTTCGTAGATCACATTTTGTTAATCATTCGTTGTTGTTTGTATTAATTTCTAGTTTTGTCGTTTACCAATAAATATCAACAGGGAATCGACACTGTAACCACATGAACATCCAGGTCAAAGGTCGCATGTCATTCCTCGAACCCAAATATAAAATGTCTGCTGATATTATGTGGTAGATATTTTCAGCAAACTGCACAAAAAAAAAAGTTTTCTGAATGGAATCGAAAAATCTGAATACTTCCAGCATGTAATTTGTTTTTTTAGGAATTTAATTCTGGTCTAATTCTATTTATTGCAATCGGATTCCAAATACTCTATAAACATTCCATTCTGTTATAGATCAGAAAAAAAAATTATTATAAATCACAGCACTTTTATTTTTTTTAAAGTACTTCATCTACTTCAACAATGTTACACAAAGATCGATCCGTAACAGTTGTAAATGTCCCTTAATTCCACAGCGTGTCGATAATGGTGGACACCGGTGAAAGTGATCACTATTATCGACACCTCACGTGACGTCTCAAACGAGCATTTAGATACAAAATGGCGACTGTCAAATGAAAGAGTAAGAAACAAAGTAGGTTTCGACAAGGAGATCATGAAATATCAGTGAATTTGATCAGTAAAAACATGTCCATGATCTTTCCACCATGCTTACCTGCGATGATAACGTACGGGTTTTCTGAAAAATTGCTGATTGCGCTGAAAAAATTCCATCTCGGGTAACGAGCTGTGTCATCAGACGACAAGATCAAAGGGGGGGGGGGTCTTCCAGTTGATTAATTAACCAACAATAACTATTGGAACTGAAACTCATCTTTGTAAAAAAATTTTATGGGTATATCTGAAAAGGTGTCGATAATTATGGACTGTCGATAATTGTAGCCGCTGCTCTAGGTAACAGTTTGGGTTTATCAAAAAGCAGCTTTAATGATTTATGAATTTTCAATAAAACTCAAACTTTAACTGTAACAACAAACAAAAACTATCCAAAGCCTCATGATGGTGTGTGTGTGTGTGTGTGTGTGTGTTCTAACCCATTACCTGATCTGCAGTTTTAAGAGTCAGACTCACCCAAATTCAAAGCTTCTGGAGGAAATAACATTAAATCCTGATTAATCCAGTAAAACTCGGAGTGGGGCGGCACGGTGGTGTAGTGGTTAGCGCCGTCGCCTCACAGCAAGAAGGTCCGGGTTCGAGCCCCGTGGCCGGCGAGGGCCTTTCTGTGCAGAGTTTGCATGTTCTCCCCGTGTCCGCGTGGGTTTCCTCCGGGTGCTCCGGTTTCCCCCACAGTCCAAAGACATGCAGGTTAGGTTAACTGGTGACTCTAAATTCACCGTAGGTGTGAATGTGAGTGTGAATGGTTGTCTGTGTCTATGTGTCAGCCCTGTGATGACCTGGCGACTTGTCCAGGGTGTACCCCGCCTTTCGCCCGTAGTCAGCTGGGATAGGCTCCAGCTCGCCTGCGACCCTGTAGAACAGGATAAAGCGGCTACAGATAATGAGATGAGATGAGATGGACATGATAAGGGGGACAGAATCAGACTGTGAATGAAAACAAACTGTAAATAGCAATGACAGGCCATTTTTATCCCCCTGGCATATAATGCAGGGGATATAACTATCACTCTGTCCGTCTGTCCATCAATCTGTCTGTAAACATTTTAGTTTCTGGAGCATAACTCAAACCTGATGGTTATGTTAAGTGACTAGAAGAGCTGTGCCTTCTGACATTTTGGGATTTCTGTGATTTTTTTTTTTTCCTCATTTCCACGGCAACCAATTCAAATTAGGTTTCATGTAGGGACCGGGGTGGTGGTGGGGGTGGTATGTCATCTCCTGATGACTCTTGTTTAAAGTCGTCGTCATAGTGTTGACGTCAAATTAAAGAGCGTGAAGATCTAAATTGCAAACTTGTTTAATTTTGTAAATATGTCTCACAAAAAAAAAAAAAGTTATGAATATTTGAAAATTCAGTGTTTTATAAAATTCCCATTTCGGTCCGTTGCCCCGGTCACAAACCAGCAACCGTTTTCCATTGGTTTAATTTTCCATTCATGAGAAAAAAAAAAAAACCCTCAATCATGAACAGATCATCTCATCTCATCTCATCTCATTATCTCTAGCCGCTTTATCCTGTTCTACAGGGTCGCAGGCAAGCTGGAGCCTATCCCAGCTGACTACGGGCGAAAGGCGGGGTACACCCTGGACAAGTCGCCAGGTCATCACAGGGCTGACACATAGACACAGACAACCATTCACACTCACATGCACACCTACGGTCAATTTAGAGTCACCAGTTAACCTAACCTGCATGTCTTTGGACTGTGGGGGAAACCGGAGCACCCGGAGGAAACCCACGCGGACACGGGGAGAACATGCAAACTCCGCACAGAAAGGCCCTCGCCGGCCACGGGGCTCGAACCCGGACCTTCTTGCTGTGAGGCGACAGCGCTAACCACTACACCACCGTGCCACCCACTGACTTTGTTATATTGATTTATTACGGCGTACTGATTACTGTTTATAGTGTTTTTTAATGTTGAAACATTTCATTCCATTACTTTTAAGGCATTTTTGGTTGACAGCATTTCTTTACAAGCACCTAAGACTTTTGTGCAGAACTGCACATCTTCCAGGCAGATAGTGTCCAAATACTTATGGCTCTGACTGTATATATTGTGTGTGTGGAAGTGTGTGTCTGTGTATTTATAAGTAGAGTGTGTTGAGTAGATCATTTTGTGTGAAATGTGTGAACACACACACATTTGTCTCACTATCCTTGTGAGGACCTTCCACTGACATAATTATTATCGCGGTTATCGCCGGCCCCGGGGCTCGAACCCGGACCTTCTTGCTGTGAGGCGACAGCGCTAACCACTACACCACCGTGCCGCCATGAACAGATCAAAAAGCCAAAAATGAAGAGATTTTGTATTGTGAATATCAGGGTAAAGATAAAGGCTTCTTCTTCTTATAAATCACAATTCTGCACCTCGAAGGCTTACTAAAAGTAACACATTACTGAAATTGATCCATCCTTTGTGTTTAAACATAAAAGCCAGACTTTAGCGAGATGTTCACTTTAAATTGTGGACACCGAGCGTGACTAATGACAGCGGTGCTCGAATACGCTGTGTATAAATAAGAGGGTCAAAACTTTTGTTCATTCTTTTCAAAACAGCATCACTGATATTTATACACCTTCTCATTTTTTCTCCATGAAAAAAAGATTCAGAAAATCCTTGATTTTTTTTTTTTTTTTAAGGAAGGATACAAAATTTTCCTCGGTGATGCGATCTTTCTAGACAGCAAAGTGTTCCGCCGATTTTATTGGAAAAACTATGAGAGATTCGACCACTAGGTGGGAATCATGAGTTTCAAGCTGATTGAACCAACAGCGAGTGAGCGAGCTGGAAGCAACAACAAAACACGCGGACCGGTGACGAATATCACTAAAAAACCCAAGATGGTGGCACCTGTGAATTTGGTGTATTGCATCACACAACAGAATGTTAAAAAACACTTAAAGTAAAAGCTCGTAACAACGCCGCACAAAATTAACCACATATTCCGTAAATATGTTATTTATTCTTGAATTGACACTAGTTTTATGTAGATTAAACGCTTTTTTAAATGTCTTTAAAGGAGAACTGAAGGCACATTTTTTATGATCAAAATTCTGTTTCTCTCATTTTATTAAATATCGGAATGCATGTTTGATCGCTATTTTGTCGCTGCTATAGCAAGTTGTGAGTGTTTGAAATATGCTCTGTAGTATATCAGTCCATATGTTAAAGCAACGGCCGTAAACGAGATGCGTTGAGACCTGTGCGAGACATCGTAGGACGGAAGTAAAACGTACAGTGGAAATCAAAGCGACCGACATCTGCCAACGTCGTCAAAAGACGCGCGCGCCCTCTTTCGAATGCTGATGTGATCAAGCCGGAAGTTTTGTTTGTTTTGATAGCAATCAGGAAAGTTTTGTGCAATATTTCGTGTGGAAAACAGTTTTCAAAATGGCAGTGCTGACACGTCACGTTTCGAAGTCTCGCACAAGTCTCGTGAAGATCGCGCGGATAAGCGACGCCTACCGTGGACCAAACAAACTAAATTCAACACGGCTAAAAACCGAATAGGCCGATAAGTATAATATTTAATTGCAGTTAGTTGCCAATATGAGTCACGATATAAGGTTACTAAAACCGAAAACGCCATTGAATAACACATTAATTAAGAAATAAAGCAAGTTTAAACATGACTTCAGTTCTCCTTTAAACGCTAAACGAAAACATGCCGTCCTCCCGTACAGACGTATGAGAGGTTCATGAGCGCAGCGGCGTGCTGTCAAAGCTACTGTAAGTGAGTTCGGCACTGTATAAAATTCCAACGAAATACATTTTACCGCATTTGTGATGATTAATGTTAATGTGATCCATGAAAAAGAAAAATACAATTAATGTCCGAATGAAATAAATGAAGATTCTCCACAGATATTTATTTTATTAAGGTATTTGATCGCCATTTCTCCGATTTTGATGAGTCTAATAATCTATAATTAGATATTACGACATGGTTATTTTTACACACACGCACCTGCTGTACTCGGCTTCCCTGGAATTTCATAAACAATAGCACGGCCGGATCACTGAGGGGATTGAACTCGTTTTGTTGGACCTTTGTTGATGTAACTCTTGAATAATTTATATAAAAATTCTGATTTTCAACAAACATTCAACTCGTCCCTTCAGACAGGCAGATGCAGATTTGACTCATCCGGATCAAACATTTGGTTGTCCTGGACAGTCGGACTAGTGTTAACCCTTTGATGCAAAACATATGCACACCCCTTCTAATGCACAACATGGGTCAAAAATGACCCGCATTCATTTTCCAGGTTATTTCATGCTGACTGAGTTTTTCTTTGCTCTATCTTTTGAAATCAACTTATTTTATGATTGAATATTCCAAGTATTCTTTAAATATCTTGTTTTTAATTACCACAAATCATTAATTTATTTTTTTCTTTCCTACTTTATGAACAAAAAATACTTTTTATATTACTACACATGGGTCATCCAAGTGTGATTTAAAATTAAATGTCTTAATACTATAATAATAATTTGTTTCAAGTAATTACTTTAGCAGTGAATGGGGCCAGTTATTTATTTATTTATTAACTATGTAGTTCGCTAAGCCAACTACAATAAAATTAGCTAACTAAAGTAGAATATGTCGACAGCTCGGTAGCTAATAGTAATTACTTGTAACTTTCCGACAATTAATCTACTCACTCTCAAGGGAACCTAAACATCATCCTTTTTTTTTTTTCTAAGGTAATGTTATGCCGCTTTTCCACTACCAACGCGGCTGAGTCGGGCTGAGCCATGCCGTGCTGAGTTGGGCTGAGTCGGGCTGAGTGGGGCTGTTGGAGTTGCATTTTGACTACAACCGCGCTGAACCGTGCTGGCTGGAAGTGGGTGGACACATTGGGTGGAGTTAGCGAAAGTGGGTGGACGTCACGTGATGTCGTTAGGCGGCGCAAACAGTGACATCAGTGATCTTTTAAGCGGTAGTCTCACGACCCGGAGAGTAAACAATAAACATGGAAGACATGGAGTCGTTAGTGTGGCTGGTCTTGGTGCTGTGGCTTGTTGTCACCGACAACGCCAACAGATACTGGCAAGAGCGTATAGATGAGGCGAGGCGCATAAGGCTTCAGAAATTCTCGTAATTCGTAATTCTCCTTCTTCCGGGTTTACGGTGTTTACAGATCCCAGCGTGCTCATGGGGCGTGTGTGGGCATGTGAGGACACTCCTCCTCACCAATCAGTGCACAGGGGAGTGTCTGCTCACGCCCCCAGCCTCACTCAGCTCGGTTTGGCTCGCTTCAGCCCCACTCCAAAACGGTGCGAGTTTTAGGGGCTAAGCAGGGCTGAAGCGAGCTGAGTCGTGCTGTTCTTAGATAGTCGAAACGCGAGCCGTGTCGGGCTGAAGTGAGCTGAAGCGAGCTGAAAAAGGGTAGTGGAAAAGGCCCATTAGAACAATTGAAAACCATTACTTGCATGTATTAGATGGGCAAAGGACGCTGTGCTGAGCTGTGAAATGTCCGACACAAGCACAATTCACAGTTCCCACCAAACGCTGGAGTAAATGCATGCGGGTCGGTTCTGACCCATGTGTGTAAACTTGATGTAGAATTACAAAAGCTGTGCTTGTTCATAACTTAAGAAAGGAAAAATAAAAATGATGATTTGTGCTAAACAAAAGCAAGATATTTACTGCATATTTGGAAAAGTAAATGACAAAATGAATTTATTTCAAAAGTAGATCATAGAAACACTCAGCCGTACATGAAATAACCTGGAAAATGAATGCAGGTCGTTTTTGACCCATGTTGTGCATTAGAAGGGTAGTGATACAAAAAGGGTTTTTATTCAAAAAGTAAGAAAGGAAAAAATAAAATAAGGATGTATGATGATCAAAAACAAGTTAATTGAGGAATACCTTGAATACTGAATGATGGAATTAATTTATTGCAAAGATATAGAAGATAAAAACTCAGCCGGGTCACTTTTGACCCATGTTTTGCATCAAAGGGTTAATGTCGAGCCTTTCAATCAGAATCCAGAATTCGAGAGCGCTGTGGTGTTGGACTTCCTTCTAAAATGTTCAGAAATTTCATAAGGTGAAGAAAAAAAATCGCATTACGAAGAGTTTAGGCTTTTTGGTTTCTCTGTCACATAAGATAAAATTTCATTAATCCCGAAGGAAATTCTTGTGCCAGAAATCGCTCCGTAACAATACAGTATGTTAAAATACAACAATAAAAGCTGCAAATAAACTGTATGTAAAATAAAACTGTACAAGAAATAAATGCCTAACTAAAATAAACAGTGCCTAGATAGTTAGCTTTCTAACAATAGAAAACATGACAGACATCATATTAACTGACTACGACTGTTTATAGTGCAAACAGGAACTAACTTGTTTCGGAATGTTAAATGTAACTATAAATGGATAAAAAGTATAGCAAGTTGTTCGTTATTAAAAAAAAAAAATTGCAAGCAAATTGCTGCAGTTTAAGAGGAATAAAACACCTCAGACTGGGCTGTTAGAGGAAAACGATACCGTCAGTGACGGCGTAGCTCACTCCGGCCTCGTCTAGTCCAGAAGGAACGATCTAAAGTTGTGTAATAAATGTTGCGAGCAATATACACTATATACAAGCTATATATAGAAGCAATATCTCATCTCATCTCATTATCTGTAGCCGCTTTATCCTGTTCTACAGGGTCGCAGGCGAGCTGGAGCCTATCCCAGCTGACTACGGGCGAAAGGCGGGGTACACCCTGGACAAGTCGCCAGGTCATCACAGGGCTGACACATAGACACAGACAACCATTCACACTCACATTCACACCTACGCTCAATTTAGAGTCACCAGTTAACCTAACCTGCATGTCTTTGGACTGTGGGGGAAACCGGAGCACCCGGAGGAAACCCACGGGGAGAACATGCAAACTCCGCACAGAAAGGCCCTCGCCGGCCACAGGGCTTGAACCCGGACCTTCTTGCTGTGAGGCGACAGCGCTAACCACTACACCACCGTGCCGCCCAGAAGCAATATCCACCCTAGGAATACCGACCTATTTGCCAGAAAGAATCCAAAACGGCGAGGAATTGACCGAGAAGAAGCGATTTTTGTTGAACTGCTTACTCATTAATCCATAACTTCATTAATAATTGTAATGAAGCAAATCTGGGTAGAAGTTATATGCACCCTAGGTCTCCCTACCTTCATGAGAGAAAGAATAAAAATCGATGAAGAAGCGACTTGTGTAGAAACTGTTCATTAGGGATTGATTAATTGCGCCATATCTTCATTATTAATTGCAATTATGCAAATCTGTGTAGAAGCTATTCGTATGCACCCCAGGTGGGCAGACCTACCTTCCTGCCAAAAAGAATAAAAATCAGTGAAGGACTGAGAGAGAAGAAGCGATTTTTGTGAAATGTGGATGACGGATGACGGACGGACGATGGACAACACGTGATGGCATAAACTCATCACCTGTCGGCCGGATGAGCTGATAATCAATGCGCTTCATCACAACATTCTGTCCATCCACCTGTTATCTATAGCGCTTATCCATCAGGGTCGAGGGGGAAGCTGGAGCCAACCCACATGTCTTTGGACTGCGGGAGGAAACCCACGCAGGTACAAGGAGAACATGCTGCAACCTCCATCCAGAAAGGCCCCGGTTGGCCGCGAGCTTCGAACCCGGGGCTTTCTTCCAGCCTGTTCAACGACAGCGCTCTTTCATTCTTTACATTAATTTTTTTGAAAATGTTGTGATACAAAGTTGCAGCGTTTAGCTGTTACGGTGCGAACGTCAGCGCCGCCGCTGTGTCATATCTGCCTGGAGCAGAAGGAGCAGCCTTCAGTGTTGTCACCTTTAAGTCTGCACCAAATATTTACCGTACGACATCGTCTCCGACGCAGAGCTGTCATGTTAATGATCTGCACTGCAGCGTTTCGACGAGAGAGAGAGAAAAAATAAGCACTCAAACAGCACAGATACAATACAGCCAGGAGCTAATCCAGTTTCTGCTGAGGATTACACATAAATCACACACACATGCGCGCGCACACACACGCACGCAGAGGTAGAGAGAGAGATGAGAGTGTACAGTCCCTCAGCATCCGCTCACATCATTTTCTGCTGCCTCAATCATCTGCTATTTTTCAGGAGAGTGTGAAATGCAGCCCGTTCCTGCTTTAAGAGGCGGGAAAAGGACGGACGTTTCGAGACGAAAGCTCGGGTCCTGCAGAGGACGGCTCGCTTCTTCATGATTAAATAACAATCCATCATCATCGGATTATCTGATCGTTTGTAATAGTTTCAAGCGCAAGTCTCGAACGGGGGCGGCACGGTGGTGTAGTGGTTAGCGCTGTCGCCTCACAGCAAGTAGGTCCTGGGTTCGAGCCCCGTGGCCGGCGAGGGCCTTTCTGTGCGGAGTTTGCATGTTCTCCCCGTGTCCGTGTGGGTTTCCTCCGGGTGCTCCGGTTTCCCCCACAGTCCAAAGACATGCAGGTTAGGTTAACTGGTGACTCTAAATTGACCGTAGGTGTGAATGTGAGTGTGAATGGTTGTCTGTGTCTATGTGTCAGCCCTGTGATGACCTGGCGACTTGTCCAGGGTGTACCCCGCCTTTCGCCCGTAGTCAGCTGGGATAGGCTCCAGCTTGCCTGCGACCCTGTAGAAGGATAAAGTGGCTACAGATAATGAGATGAGATAAGATGAGATGAGAAGTCTCGAACTACTCAATATTATCACACTATTTAGTGTTCACAACAGACCTGTAGTGCACTAACGCTGTACTCGGAAATCAGAAAAGTTTCACAGCAGACCTCCGATACGGAAATGTGCACCAGAAGTCCTAATTTAACTCGGAATTCCCAGTTTGGAGCTTAGGCGACGCGGAGGTCCAGGAAGACATCACAGCAGCACATGTGGCAGCACACGGTCATGATATTTTCCCTTTGCATCATTTTCTTCCAAAGAAAACTCGATTATACTTGATGTGTCACTTTTATGTCGTGAAAAGATTCCCGGGTTTAGATTTGTAGCATACACTACCGTTCAAAAGTTTGGGGTCACCCAGACAATTTTGTGTTTTCCATGAAAAGTCACACTTTTATTTCCCACCATAAGTTGTAAAATGAATAGAAAATATAGTCGAGACATTTTTCTGGCCATTTTGAGCATTTAATCGACCCCACAAATGTGATGCTCCAGAAACTCAATCTGCTCAAAGGAAGGTCAGTTTTATAGCTTCTCTAAAGAGCTCAACTGTTTTCAGCTGTGCTAACATGATTGTACAAGGGTTTTCTAATCATCCATTAGCCTTCTGAGGCAATGAGCAAACACATTGTACCATTAGAACACTGGAGTGAGAGTTGCTGGAAATGGGCCTCTATACACCTATGGAGATATTGCACCAAAAACCAGACATTTGCAGCTAGAATAGTCATTTACCACATTAGCAATGTATAGAGTGGATTTCTGATTAGTTTAAAGTAGGGTGACCAGACGTCCCGGTTTTACCAGGACAGTCCCGATTTGGGGTTGTGTGTCCCGAGTCCCGACAAAAGTCTGTTGGGACATGGTTATGTCCCGGTTTTCGCCACTCGCGATGTTTGCGACTGAGCAGCGTGGGAATCATTAGCGGAGAAATGTCTGCATTTACTATTTTGATGAATTGACAGGAATCGCAAACTTTCCTGGTTACTGCCCCCTGGCCCTGTGGCATGGGGGTTTATTTAGCCACATTATTCCAGACAACAGAACGGGTTGCCATGCAACAATAAAATAAACATTAACTGGCGCGAATGTTCTTTGTCTAGCAGCTAGCAGCAGTAATGCCGCAGCAATTATGCCGAAAAGAAAATGTACCTTTTCCAAAGATTTACAGGGCACCTACCCCTTCCTCCAAGAGGTGCAGAACAATGCGCACGAAGCCGACTGCACACACTGTAAGTGCTTTGTTCTTGTACTGAGTTGGGTAGCCTATGCTGCAAATGCTGTGAGCTCCTGTGGGGGCTTTCCTCGGGCTGTCGCCCCTCCCCTCCTTCAGTGCTGAAGCCATGAGAGGCCCTTCATATAATCTTTTTTTTATTCACCTTGTTATCCCGAGATAACGACATAATTAATTCAGGATCTCGAGAAAACAACACAACTAATTCGAGATCTCGAGAAAACAAAACAATTATTCCGTGATCTCTAGTAAACAAAATTATTTCATGATCTCAGCTGGATCACTGTATCTCCGTCGGTAGAGACGAAGCCGGGCCAGTCTTCTGCGGAGGTGCCGCGGACTAATTTTGAAATGATCCCTTATTAAAAGACTTAATGCAATCTCTCCCTGTGTCAACCCCTGATCAAAATATCGCCTTATTAGGTGATCGATTATTCCAGACATTCTAATCACCAAAGTTGCGTCTATACAGAATGAGAAATAGCCCCAAAGTCAGCATATCACAAGTCTCTTGGCGCACCTGAATGAACCATTTCTCAGCTGTTTACTCAAGAGCATGAAATAATTGTTTTGTTTTCTCGAGATCACGGAATAACGGTTTTGTTTTCTCGAGATCCTGAATTAATTATGTCGTTATCTCGGGATAACAAGGTGAATTAAAAAAAAAAGGATTATATCCTCTCTCGGCTTCCGTAGTATATATTCTCAAATCACTTGTCTCTTTTTTGTTTCTGTTTAACATACCATTCTGACAGTTTGGCCATATTGAACAGCTTGTTGGACCTTCCATTAAAGTGTTCACTTTTGTCCACATCTTCTTGCTTTATTCATTCAGTTGTGGGGAATGGTTAGTAAGGGTGATTCTGACCTAGGCTATGTTGAGGTCACATATCTACTTTTTAAGTTCATACAATTGTAGAGATATAGCCTACATGTGCATATGCATTCTTCTTGGTGTTCTCACAAACAGGTGAAATAAATCAGTTTAAATTTGGCCTATGGACATAGCCTGGCCTATTCTCAGCCATTACAAAATCTGCTGTCTGACCATAATTTAACTGATCTGTATACCACTATGCTACTAGATAACAAAATGCCTGTTTGCTTTATTTCATGTGAGATGTTGATAAATGTGAGCTTCAACAAAATGATAAGAGCACCTCTCCGAGTGTCACGTTTACGTAAAAAAAAGGTGTGCGAGCACGAGCATGGTTGCGCACAAAAGTGTCCCGGTTTCAGACTAGGGAAATCTGGTCACCCTAGTTTAAAGTGATCTTCATTGAAAAGAACAGTGCTTTTCTTTCAAAAATAAGGGCATTTCAAAGTGACCCCAAACTTTTGAACGGTACTATAATAACGTTGATTTCCACCCAGTTTTACTAACACGGTAAACTGGAACTTGGAAAACTCAAGTTGGAAGTTTTCAAGTACGAAGGATCGCAGCGCAAGATCTAACAGTGCTGGGACGCTGGTTATAATCCACGCCCACCTGCTGGAGCTTGATGTAAGTCAGAATAGTGTCGAAAAACAATAAAATCTAAAAATAAATCTCGGCTGAATTCTAAATGCTGGCGAGAGGCCGAGGGCTATAGAAACAAAGATCAGCGCCACCCAATGTGCCTTGATGGCACAGGAAGGACTTTGATTTGATTTTTTGAGGAGCTAAAGTTATGAATCAGACCACATGTGGCACAGGATTGGCTCGAAATATTCCTTGGAACAAGCATTTGGATTTGTTGTTTCTTTACAGCATTGTACCATCGGCGAGTTGGCCTTCGTGGTTAGCGAGTTCTACTCACAGCCAGGTCATACCAAGGTCTAAGTCTCAAGTCCTTCCAGCACCGTATGGTGCATTAGGCGGCACTGATCTCTGTTTCTGTTGCCCTCGACCTCTCGCCTATTACATAGCTAGGGTTACAATGGGGGCCGGGTCCTCTGGTAACCATGAGAGTTTGACTCCCCACTTACAACCCCGATTCCAAAAAATTTAGGACAAAGAACAAATTGTAAATAAAAACGGAATACAATGATGTGGAAGTTTCAAAATTCCATATTTGATTCAGAATAGAACATAGATGACATATCAAATGTTTAAACTGAGAAAATGTATCATTTAAAGAGAAAAATTAGGTGATTTTAAATTTCATGACAACAACACATCTCAAAAACGTTGGGACAAGGCCATGTTTCCCACTGTGAGACATCCCCTTTTCTCTTTACAACAGTCTGTAAACGTCTGGGGACTGAGGAGACAAGTTGCTCAAGTTTAGGGATAGGAATGTTAACCCATTCTTGTCTAACGTAGGATTCTAGTTGCTCAACTGTCTTAGCTCTTTTTTGTCGTATCTTCCGTTTTATGATGCGCCAAATGTTTTCTATGGGTGAAAGATCTGGACTGCAGGCTGGCCAGTTCAGTACCCGGACCCTTCTTCTACGCAGCCATGATGCTGTAATTGATGCAGTATGTGTTTGGCATTGTCATGTTGGAAAATGCAAGGTCTTCCCTGAAAGAGACGTCGTCTGGATGGGAGCATATGTTGCTCTAGAACCTGGATATACCTTTCAGCATTGATGGTGTCTTTCCAGATGTGTAAGCTGCCCATGCCACACGCACTAATGCAACCCCATACCATCAGAGATGCAGGCTTCTGAACTGAGCACTGATAACAACTTGGGTCGTCCTTCTCCTCTTTAGTCCGAATGACACGGCGTCCCTGATTTCCATAAAGAACTTCACATTTTGATTCGTCTGACCACAGAACAGTTTTCCACTTTGCCACAGTCCATTTTAAATGAGCCTTGGCCCAGAGAAGACGTCTGCGCTTCTGGATCATGTTTAGATACGGCTTCTTCTTTGAACTATAGAGTTTTAGCTGTCGAACTCCTTTCTGATATTGCTCCACTATTTGTCGGCGCAGAATTAGGGGGATTGGTGATCTTCTTCCCATCTTTACTTCTGAGAGCCGCTGCCACTCCAAGATGCTCTTTTTATACCCAGTCATGTTAATGACCTATTGCCAATTGACCTAATGAGTTGCAATTTGGGGCGGCACGGTGGTGTAGTGGTTAGCGCTGTCGCCTCACAGCAAGAAGGTCCTGGGTTCGAGCCCCAGGGCCGGCGAGGGCCTTTCTGTGTGGAGTTTGCATGTTCTCCCCGTGTCCGCGTGGGTTTCCTCCGGGTGCTCCGGTTTCCCCCACAGTCCAAAGACATGCAGGTTAGGTTAACTGGTGACTCTAAATTGACCGTAGGTGTGAATGTGAGTGTGAATGGTTGTCTGTGTCTATGTGTCAGCCCTGTGATGACCTGGTGACTTGTCCAGGGTGTACCCCGCCTTTCGCCCGTAGTCAGCTGGGATAGGCTCCAGCTTGCCTGTGACCCTGTAGAAGGATAAAGTGGCTAGAGATAATGAGATGAGTTGCAATTTGGTCCGCCAGCTGTTCCTTTTTTGTACCTTTAACTTTTCCAGCCTCTTATTGCCCCTGTCCCAACTTTTTTGAGATGTGTTGCTGTCATGAAATTTCAAATGAGCCAATATTTGGCATGAAATTTCAAAATGTCTCACTTTTGACATTTGATATGTTGTCTATGTTCTATTGTGAATACAATATCAGTTTTTGAGATTTGTAAATTATTGCATTCCGTTTTTATTTACAATTTGTACTTTGTCCCAACTTTTTTGGAATCGGGGTTGTACATCTGTATTGCAGCAGGCCTTGCCAGACGGAAGTAGGTACCATTTTTATGATGGTCTTTGATATGATGACTGCGAGTAGAACTCCCAATCAAGAGGCGGACACACTAACCACTAGGCTAACTCACGGATACCAAGGTTCATCATAAAAATGGTACCTTCTGCCGTCTGATAAGGCTACGCTGCAATCCAGATGCAAGTGAGGAGTCAAACTCTCGCGGTTACCAGAGGACCTGCCCCCACTGTAACCCTAGCTGTATAGGCGAGAGACCAGGGGCTATTGAAGCAGAGATTGGCACCGCCCAGTGCACCTTAAGGGCCTGAGTAGTACTAGAACGGGAGACTGTCTGGGAAGACCAGGTCCTGGCATGTGAAGGACTTTGAGTTTTTGACCTTTGAATTCTATAACAGACTGTGTGATGAGTCAAGAATAAGAAGAAGCAAAGAACAAAAATAAGAGAAGAGAGAACAAAGCCTTGCGATGACATACGTTTCCTGTGTTAAGTCAAATAATCTTCTTTATTTCAGATTTTGTCGACTATCTCAGATTTTCTGTGAGCGTGTGTGGTTAGGATTTGTTAGGATTTGGTGTCATTGCCTTTTAAACACTTGATGTAGCTTTATTCAACCTTTGCAGGCCTCCTCGCATTTTCTGTTCAGTCCACAAATTGTCTATGGGATTCGGGATCGGGCTTTGTACCGGTAATGGCCACTTTAATATTTTTACTTTGTTGTCTTTGAGCCATTTTGCTTCAACATTAGGATCATTGCAGTACTGGAAGACACTAGAAGTTTTAACTTTCTGTCTTATATCTTGAGGTTATGCTTTGTATAAGTGCATCAACTCCTTTTCAAGCATCTCTATACCATGATGCCACCACCCCCATGCTTCAGAATTGATCATTATCTTACAGGCATTTAACAGGCACTCTTATTCCAGAGTGATGTACAACATACCCAGAGCTGCCCAGGGAGCAGTTGGGGGTTAGGTGCCTTGCTCAAGGGCACTTCAGCCATTCCTGCTGGTCCAGAGAATCAAACCGGTGACCTTTTGGTCCCAAAGCTGCTTCTCTAACCATTAGGCTATGGCTTCCCCAGCAGTTCAATATTTGTTTTATCTGACTGGAGAACCCTCTTCCAAAATGCTGGTTTCAGACCGTGGTGACGTAGGACTCTCTTAAAGGTGAATATTTGGGACTGGATGTCTCCAGCTTCTTCACTAGTTCCTTTGTTGTTGTCTCAGGGTTCAGTTGAATCTTTAGGACCTAAGTTTGTTTGTTCATACCTCTTTCTTGAACGATGCCGCGTCTGGTCTCTTCATGACAGTCATGAAGAGACCAGACGCGGCATCGTCTGGTCTATGGGATCTGTATGCAAATGATAAATGATAGTCATAATGACTCCATTTGCATACAGATGTTTGTCCAGAGGGCGGCACGGTGGTGTAGTGGTTAGCACTGTCGCCTTACAGCAAGAAGGTTCTGGGTTCGAGCCCAGTGGCCAACGGGGGCCTTTCTGTGTGGAGTTTGCATGTTCACCCATATCTGTGTGGGTTTCCTCCGGGTGCTCCGGTTTCCCACACAGTCCAAAGACATGCAGGTTAGGTTAACTGGTGACTCTAAATTGACTGTCAGTGTGAATGTGAGTGTGAATGGTTGTTTGTCTCTATGTGTCAGCCCTGCGATGATTTGGTGATGTGTCTGGGGTGTACCCTGCCTCTCGCCCATAGTCAGCAGGGATAGGCTCCAGTTTGCCCACGACCCTGCACAGGATAAGTGGTTAGGGATGATGGATGGATGGATGCTCGTCCAGATTCTCATGGTGCTTTCACTTGTTGAAATTGCGCCTATGGAGGAACAGGGGGTCGCATGGTGGTGCAGTGGTTAGCACTGTCGCTTCACAGCAAGAAGGCTTTGGGTTTGAGCTCAGTGGCTGAAACCCAAAGCCTTTCTGTGTGGAGTTTGAATGTTCTCCCTGTGTCTGTGTGGGTTTCCTCTGGGAAAGGGACCCAACCTAGAACACCCTGGATGGGTGAAGAAGAAGAAGGAGGAGGAACAGGACTTGTGGAGGTCTTGGCTGAGTTGCTTTGATTCTTCACTGGTATCAAGGCTCTAAAGGTAGGCCCTTAAACACAGCCTCAGGTGCACTAAGTATGAGAAATGGCCAGGTAGAAGTAACGTGAAATGTGTGGAGTTATGAAAAACCCGAGACTGAATGTTTTTGTGCATGTCAGGCCGGAGATTTGCTCCATGTTTAATGTGTTCACATGAAGGCTGTGGCTCGGTTCAGAAAAAGTCGCACATAAAGTCGCTTTGTGCTGCTGCTCATCTATGTTCAGGAGTACATCAGTGCGGCGGAGCTTTATAGATCAGTTATTCAGATATCACAATAGGAGCTTTGTGAGCTTATTTACATCTCGGCTCATGTTATTTATCAAATGTGACAGGAATGCTCGTAGGAGTTCAGAAGCACCATTATGTTTGTTTGATCGCACGTATTAGGAAGTGAAGGACCATTCCTAGACCAGAAAACACCCCGCGTCTGAGATAAACGTGACTCACGAACTGATTATTAAGCCTTTATAGAAATCCCTCCTGCAGTGGAACAGGCGTGGATGAAAATGCCACTCGAGGCTAAAGCGCTCTCTCTCTTTCTTTCTCTCTCTCTCTTTCTTTCTCTCTCTCTCTCTCTCTTTCTTTCTCTCATTATTCCGCTAATCTGATTCATATGCATCCACAGATCGGGGGACGGTGGAGCTTCGCTCTGACACGCATGGCAACATCAGTCTGAGCAGCCCTAATTGTCCTTTTCCCCAAATTTGCATATCATTAGATTAAATTTACCGGTGACTTGTCATAGCTTCGTCTGGTAAAACAATGATTTTGATGATAGCGAGCGTAGCGCGATCCTCCTACGCTCAGATAGGTAATGACGCACACGCAGATGGAGACGCTAATGATATTTCACGGTATGTCTGCTGAATTCAAAAAGGAAAAGTGTGATAATTTTATCAATTTGACACGTGATTAGCATGGAGAGCAGCGAAAGGCTAACAAATGAATGATAACACGAGCCTGTCGCTTTTCCTCGAGATTTGTCGCTACTTTGACCAACGGCTAGTCGGCTAGTTTAGCCACACGGCAAAAGCTGAAACCTGTATCATGTGGGCTTTTCCTTGAGAAAATCGATATCTGATTTCAGACTTATTTCTCAACAAATAGCTCGCAAATGAGCTTGTGAGCAAAACCAGCTAGTTTTAAGTTCTACACCCTCAAACAGTCATGTGTTCTGTGATTAATGGAAGACATCAGGACGGAAAATATCAAACTCCAGGTCTCCAGTGTCAGCCATCCGTAACGCTCAGGCAGTCTGGGTAATTTTTTTGTCCTTTTATTTCTTTTTGTTCTGGCAGGACAGAGTGTTTTTAAAGATTGAAAGACGGGTCAGTGTGACATGACCCAGCCAATCAGGTGGCAATTTAGAGGCGACTGTAAAGAGATGTAGAGCAGTGTGCTGACAGAGAGGTGTTAATGAAGAAACACACACTGCTCTGTGTGACGGTTCGCTTTTGCTGGGGACAGAATCAAGCAAACAGCAATTTTATTGCAGCTACAGAACATACTTCACTCTCTGTCCCTGTCTGTCTCACTCTGTATCTCTGTCTGTCTCTCTGTCTGTCTGTATCTGTCTGTCTCAGTTTCTGTACCTGTCTCTGTCTGCCTCTATATCTCACTGCCTGTCCCTCTGTCTTGCTTTCTGTCTCTGTCTGTCTCTTTGTCTCGCTGTCTGTCTCTCAGTTTCTTTCTCTGTCTGTCTGTTTCTGTATCTGTCTCTGTCTGTCTCTCTGTGTCATTGTTTGTTCCTCTGTCTCACTCTCTGTATCTATCTCTCTGTGTCTTTATCTCATTGTCTGTACCTTTGCCTCACGCTCGGTATCTATCTCTGTCTGTGTCTTTATCTCATTGTCTGTTTCTCTGTCTCACTCTCTGTCTCTGTCTTTGTCTCATTGTCTGTTCCTCTGTCTATCCCTGTCTTGCTCTCTGTATCTGTCTCTGTCTGTCTCACTCTCTGTCTCAATGTCTGTTCCTCTGTCTCTGTCTCACTGTCTGTCCCTCTGTCTCACTCTCTGAATCAGTGTCTCTGTGTTTCTGTGTCTGTCTCTTTGTCTCCCTCTCTTTATCTCCAGCCCCTTTCCCGCAGCCTGTTCAAGGCGGGAATCTTACGCCGTTATTCCGCCTCGCGTCCTGTATAAAGAGTCCGAATGTGGAACAGCTGTGTCCGTGCTGTTCCTCCTCTGAGCCAGAATGATTTGTAGTCACAGAGCTAGAATCGACGTCTGTGTAAAAGGGACAGCTGGCACAGCGGGATGGGGGTGTGACGTTTTTGACATTGACGTTCTTCTTTCCAAGAGCAACGCGAATTCAAACATCTCCATCAATAGTGTCTAAAGTCTGTCGCTTTTCTGCCTCAAATCGCTTCCTGCTTCTCTTCACTTTCTCCTCCAACATATTTCTGATACCACGAAAGTTTTTTTTTTTCCCTGAAAAGCTGCTCGCCTAACGGATGCAACCACGTTAAATATATATTGCGGCTGTTATTTCCCTTAAAGACGAATTATTTACTGGAAGTGATCACATGATCATACTGTAAGATGCTCAGTAACTTTGCTTGTGTTTGAAGACGGGGATAAACGTGACGGCGAACAAAAGCACCAGCACTCAGTTCTCCCACTGTTGTTTTGAAAGCAGCGGTGGTATGATCAGGGTGTTCATATTTCCGACACATAGGTAGCCAACTTTAGACGCCGACGCTCCGTTGTGACATGTCACGCTTCTGGTTATGGAACGCCAGCTCGCAGTGTAGAAACACGCACTGGTACGGATTCACGGCGGATTTAATTGGTTCATTGTAAATCGCTAAAGATAGAATATTGAAAGGCAGTATGACAGAATATCTGTGTAATAAAGGCTGATTTCTCTCTCTCTCTCTCTCTCTCTCTCTCATTGTCTCTGTACTCCCCCCCTTTATCTCTCGACCTGAAAGGCAGCTGACCGCAAACTGACCAGCCACCACTTAATGGTCAAGAATACAGCCACATTTACCTCCGATCCCATTAAGCACTAATGCAGTGGAGCCACACACACACACACACACACACACACACACACACACACACAGCATGAAAGCATCCTTAGGAAGGTCACTATGGAAATATCTATCTATCTATCTATCTATCTATCTATCTATCTATCTATCTATCTATCTATCTATCTATCTATTGTATTTCTCCATTTTTATCTTCCACACAAGATCTAACCTGCTCTTCTCTAACAGCAGCTCTGACAGTCCTGCAGCTGCACTTCACATGTTTATACACTACTGTGCAAAAGTCTTAGCCCCCCATTATAGCAAACTTCGTTATAGATCTCATCTCATTATCTGTAGCCGCTTTATCCTGTTCTACAGGGTCGCAGGCAAGCTGGAGCCTATCCCAGCTGACTACGGGCGAAAGGCGGGGTTCACCCTGGACAAGTCGCCAGGTCATCACAGGGCTGACACATAGACACAGACAACCATTCACACTCACATTCACACCTACGGTCAATTTAGAGTCACCAGTTAACCTAACCTGCATGTCTTTGGACTGTGGGGGAAACCGGAGCACCCGGAGGAAACCCACGCGGACACGGGGAGAGCATGCAAACTCCACACAGAAAGGCCCTCGCCGGCCACGGGGCTCGAACCCGGACCTTCATATAATCACTCTTTACAACTGTGATGAGCAGAAAAGCATCTCAGCATGCAACAGCAGAAAGAAGAACTGTAGCGAAGCAAGAGAACAGTCACCTTGTCCTGCCTTGAACCCAGGTCTACACTCTTACCACAACACCAAAGAGTGTAAAGAGTGATTATATGAGTTACTATATCCTTCCTGGGAAAAACAAAACAAAACAAAAAAACCTTGAACCAATCTGTCCATGTTCCTCTGACCTCTCTTATCAACAAGGCATTTGTTGTTTCCACCCACAGAACTATCGCTCTCTCACTCACTTGGTGTTTTTTGGTTTTTCTCACCATTCTATTGATGCTGTTGTGTGCCAAAACCCCAGGAGATCAGCAGTTTCTGAAATATTCAAATGTGGCTCAAACCAACACCCATGCCACAGTGAAAGAAAGTTACACAGAAATTGAGATCACAAATATTTGAAATGAACATTACCTGAAGCGTGATTTGATGCCTTGTGCTGCTGTTGAGGGATCGGCTGATTAGACGGGTGTTCCTAATAAAGTATAATAATCGCGATAGAGCTGTAATGATTGATGATGTATAATTACAGACTGTGAGCGGCTGCGTAATTGTATTTGTGTTGTTACAGGGTGCTTGAAAGTTTGTGAACCCTGTAGAATTTTCTATATTTCTGCATAAATATGACCTAAAACAACATCAGATTTTCACACAAGTCCTAAAAGTAGATAAAGAGAACCCAGTTAAACAAATGAGACAAAAATATTATACTTCGTCATTTATTTATTGAGGAAAATGATCCAATATTACATATCTGTGAGTGGCAAAAGTATGTGAACCTCTAGGATTAGCAGTTAATTTGAAGGTGAAATTAGAGTCAGGTGTTTTCAATCAATGGGATGACAATCAGGTGTGAGTGGGTGCCCTGTTTTATTTAAAGAACAGGGATCTATCAAAGTCTGATCTTCACAACACATGTTTGTGGAAGTGTATCATGTCACGAACAAAGGAGATTTCTGAGGACCTCAGAAAAAGCGTTGTTGATGCTCATCAGGCTGGAAAAGGTTACGAAACCATCTCTAAAGAGTTTGGACTCCACCAATCCACAGTCAGACAGATTGTGTACAAATGGAGGAAATTCAAGACCATTGTTACCCTCCCCAGGAGTGGTCGACCAACAAAGATCACTCCAAGAGCAAGGCGTGTAATAGTCGGCGAGGTCACAAAGGACCCCAGGGTAACTTCTAAGCAACTGAAGGCCTCTCTCACATTGGCTAATGTTAATGTTCATGAGTCCACCATCAGGAGAACACTGAACAACAATGGTGTGCATGACAGGGCTGCAAGGAGAAAGCCACTGCTCTCCAAAAAGAACATTGCTGCTCGTCTGCAGTTTGCTAAAGATCACGTGGACAAGCCAGAAAGCTACTGGAAAAATGTTTTGTGGTTGGATGAGACCAAAATAGAACTTTTTGGTTGAAATGAGAAGCGTTATGTTTGGAGAAAGGAAAACACTGCAATCCAGCATAAGAACCTTATCCCATCTGTGAAACATGGTGGTGGTAGTATCATGGTTTGGGCCTGTTTTGCTGCATCTGGGCCAGGACGGCTTGCCATCATTGATGGAACAATGAATTCTGAATTATACCACTGAATTCTAAAGGAAAATGTCAGGACATCTGTCCATGAACTGAATCTCAAGAGAAGGTGGGTCATGCAGCAAGACAACGACCCTAAGCACACAAGTCGTTCGACCAAAGAATGGTTAAAGAAGAATAAAGTGAATGTTTTGGAATGGCCAAGTCAAAGTCCTGACCTTAATCCAATGGAAATGTTGTGGAAGGACCTGAAGTGAGCAGTTCATGTGAGGAAACCCACCAACATCCCAGAGTTGAAGCTGTTCTGTACGGAGGAACGGGCTAAAATTCCTCCAAGCCGGTGTGCAGGACTGATCAACAGTTACCGAAAACGTTTAGTTGCAGTTATTGCTGCACAAGGGGGTCACACCAGATACTGAAAGCAAAGGTTCACATACTTTTGCCACTCACAGATGTGTAATATTGGATCATTTTCCTCAATGAATAAATGACCAAGTATAATATTTTTGTCTCATTTGTTTAACTGGGTTCTCTTTATCTACTTTTAGGACTTGTGTGAAAATCTGATGATGTTTTAGGTCATATTTATGCAGAAATATAGAAAATCCTAAAGGGATCACAAACTTTCAAGCACCACTGTAGTTTAATGGAATATACCATCATAATATCTGCGTCCGGTTGCTCAGATTCCTGTTCCTGTGACTGAAACACGCTCTGAACCAACCGCCTCGTCACCTAACCAATAAAATAATCAAACAGAAATGTCCTGATCTTGTTCAGTGTGTGTGTGAGGCAGGCGTGTGTGTGTGTATAGCAGGCAGACCTGGATGAACACCTCCGCTAATGCTAAGCAAATAGATAATAATGATCGCTGTGATTATCGTAATGATCCAGCAGAAGCAGATAATCAGGTTATTTGCCTTGAATCAGGGCGGGCTCTGAGTGAATAGGTGGAATGGGGAGTTTTATTAGCTGGGAGATCAGAGTGATGTACGCTTTATCATCTGTCTCTCCGTTCCTTTGCCGTGCTCTGCTCTCCTCAGTGAGATATTACATTCCCGTCCATTAGACGAGTCTGTGCGATGTTGATAATGGCGGATACGATCGGAGTGAAAGGTCAGTCCCGACACGAGCTCGTCCTGAGAGCCTGCACGCAGAGGCGGTGGCACTGCCCGGGCCACCGAGACCCCTGCCTTTCTCTCTCTCAGTCTGTCTCATTCTCTCTCTTTTTATCTGCGCGGACCACAGGAGAGCCATTGTGCAGAGTGCAGACAGAGCCAGGATCAAAAGAGACGAGTTCTGAAAGACATTTTTTCTTATTAGCAGCAACAAAAGCAGTGGAAAAACAGACCTCTTGTGGCCCACGCAGGAGGGGACGGCTGTGTGTTTTCGCCCATTAGCAGCAGAGGGCGAGGAGAGAGGTGTCTGAGAACGTCTCCGTCTGTTTACATCCACATCTGTTGTACATACAGAGATGGTGACATGCTCTGTGTGTCGAACAAAGGGTCTGATGCGCAAAGATAATCAAGTTGACGTGACGTTGATATTGAACGACGTAACGATCATTATAAAAGACAACTAAATTAACTGAAACACAGTGTCTCTGTTAAGCTTCAGGGGGCAATTATTTATGCTCATACACTCTCTCTTTCTCTCTCTACTTGTCCCCTTGGAAAAGAACGCCACGACAAGTCAATACAAAGTTCTCCTAATGAAGATCACACATACAGTGGTGCTTGAAAGTTTGTGAATCCTTTAGAATTTTCTATATTTCTGCATAAATATGACCTAAAACATCATCAGATTTTCACACAAGTCCTAAAAGTAGATAAAAAGAACCCAGTTAAACAAATGAGACAAAAAATATTATACTTGGTCATTTATTTATTGAGGGAATTGATCCAAAATTACATATCTGTGACTGGCAAAAGTATGTGAAGCTTTGCTTTCAGTATCTGGTGTGACCCCCTTGTGCAGCAATAACTGCAACTAAACGTTTGCGGTAACTGTTGATCAGTCCTGCACACCGGCTTGGAGGAATTTTAGCCCATTCCTCCGTACAGAACAGCTTCAACTCTGGGATGTTGGTGGGTTTCCTCGCATGAACTGCTCGCTTCAGGTCCTTCCACAACATTTCCATTGGATTAAGGTCAGGACTTTGACTTGGCCGTTCCAAAACATTAACTTTATTCTTCTTTAACCATTCTTTGGTAGAACGACTTGTGTGCTGAGGGTCGTTGTCTTGCTGCATGACCCACCTTCTCTTCAGATTCAGTTCATGGATAGATGTCCTGACATTTTCCTTTAGAATTCACCGGTATAATTCAGAATTCATTGTTCCATCAATGATGGCAAGCCGTCCTGGCCCAGATGCAGCAAAACAGGCCCAAACCATGATACTACCACCACCATGTTTCACAGATGGGATAAGGTTCTTATGCTGGAATGCAGTGTTTTCCTTTCTCCGAACATAACGCTTCTCATTTCAACCAAAAAGTTCTATTTTGGTCTCATCCGTCCACAAAACATTTTTCCAATAGCCTTCTGGCTTGTCCACGTGATCTTTAGCAAACTGCAGACGAGCAGCAATGTTCTTTTTGGAGAGCAGTGGCTTTCTCCTTGCAACCCTGCCATGCACACCATTGTTGTTCAGTGTTCTCCTGATGGTGGACTCATGAACATTAACATTAGCCAATGTGAGAGAGGCCTTCAGTTGCTTAGAAGTTACCCTGGGGTCCTTTGTGACCTTGCCAACTATTACACGCCTTGCTCTTGGAGTGATCTTTGTTGGTCGACCACTCCTGAGGAGGGTAACAATGGTCTTGAATTTCCTCCATTTGTACACAATCTGTCTGACTGTGGATTGGTGGAGTCCAAACTCTTTAGAGATGGTTTTGTAACCTTTTCCAGCCTGATGGGCATCAACAACGCTTTTTCTGAGGTCCTCAGAAATCTCCTTTGTTCGTGCCATGATACACTTCCACAAACATGTGTTGTGAAGATCAGACTTTGATAGATCCCTGTTCTTTAAATAAAACAGGGTGCCCACTCACACCTGATTGTCATCCCATTGATTGAAAACACCTGACTCTAATTTCACCTTCAAATTAACTGCTAATCCTAGAGGTTCACATACTTTTGCCACTCACAGATATGTAATATTGGATCATTTTCTTCAATAAATAAATGACCAAGTATAATATTTTTGTCTCATTTGTTTAACTGGGTTCTCTTTATCTACTTTTAGGACTTGTGTGAAAATCTGATGATGTTTTAGGTCATATTTATGCAGAAATATAGAAAATTCTACAGGGTTCACAAACTTTCAAGCACCACTGTACCTTAATACGAAATGCCGCAAATTTGTGCAATTATCGGCTGCTCAAACAATTCTGCTAACGCTGGAGTCAAGCACCACTGTATCCTATAATGAAACCTTTAGATCCTCAAGGGCGTGGTCACTTTCAAGATGACGCCACCCACATCCACCAGACAGGAAGACACATTAATAACATGGATGATTTTTGACCTGTCGCTACAGCACTCGTTCACATATGTTATTGTTTCTATAGTAACAACATGTACAGTGGACATCTCATCTCATCTCATTATCTCTAGCCGCTTTATCCTGTTCTACAGGGTCGCAGGCAAGCTGGAGCCTATCCCAGCTGACTACGGGTGAAAGGCGGGGTACACCCTGGACAAGTCGCCAGGTCATCACAGGGCTGACACATAGACACAGACAACCATTCACACTCACATTCACACCTACGCTCAATTTAGAGTCACCAGTTAACCTAACCTGCATGTCTTTGGACTGTGGGGGAAACCGGAGCACCCGGAGGAAACCCACGCGGACACGGGGAGAACATGCAAACTCCGCACAGAAAGGCCCTCGCCGGCCCCGGGGCTCGAACCCGGACCTTCTTGCTGTGAGGCGACAGCGCTAACCACTACACCACCGTGCCGCCATACGATAAATATGGTTAGCAAAAATAAATCCAATACGATTTGCAAGAAATTCTTCAAATATAATTCGCAAAAATGTGACAAAAATGATTAGCAAAAATACATTGAATATGAGGGCGGCACGGTGGTGTAGTGGTTAGCGCTGTCGCCTCACAGCAAGAAGGTCCTGGGTTCGAGCCCCGTGGCCGGCGAGGGCCTTTCTGTGTGGAGTTTGCATGTTCTCCCCGTGTCTGCGTGGGTTTCCTCCGGGTGCTCCGGTTTCCCCCACAGTCCAAAGACATGCAGGTTAGGTTAACTGGTGACTCTAAATTGACTGTAGGTGTGAATGTGAGTGTGAATGGTTGTCTGTGTCTATGTGTCAGCCCTGTGATGACCTGGCGACTTGTCCAGGGTGTACCCCGCCTTTCGCCCGTAGTCAGCTGGGATAGGCTCCAGCTCGCCTGTGACCCTGTAGGACAGGATAAGCGGTTATGGATAATGGATGGATGGATGGATGGAGATTGAATACGATTAGCAAAAATATGACAAATACGATTAGCCAGTTGACATCTGAATCTGGAACGAGTGGAAGCCACGCCCCCTTCCCTGTCCCCCATGAGTAAAAGGAGATGAGTTGGTTGGTGTGAAATCAGTGTCAGTGTGTGTTTAGCATCATAAACGTGACGTTACTGTGTGAAGCAGGCAGGCCTCCAAAATTTACTGCGTTTTTACTTTTATTTATCTACACACACACACACACACACACATACACACATATTGTCTCTGACACTGAGCCCTTCCATGTCAGTAAGACTGTAAATGTAACGTGTGTCATGGTGGACAGCGGTCAGCGTGTTGTGACGTCTCGGCAGTGTGGTGGGAAGGTGTTCGGTTCCCATCACTGAAGCACGCGGCGGAGTGTGTTAATAGTGTCAGTGATCTCACAGCACGCTGATTCACGACTATGAAGAAATGGAGTGTGTGTGTGTGTGTTGGTCTTTTTATTTCTTAGCATCTTCACCCCCGCTGCTGCAACGTTACTCCTGTACGCCACTCATTTCCACTCCACTGTTTATTTCTGTCATTTTCAGCTCCTACCCCCCCCTCCCTCCCACTCTCTCTCTTTCTCTCTCTGGGGACCGTGGGCCGAGCCGTGCCACAGGAGAGGAGAGTAAATATCAGAGAAGGTCAGGGGGAGGAGAGAGGAGGGTGGATGGAGGGATGGAAAGGGGCACGATGGAGGACAGCAGCCGACCTGCTGATGGACAGAATGACTGAAAAGAGGAAAAAGAGAAATGGGGAGAGGGGGAAGAGAGAGAGAGAGAGGTCTGCTCATGAAGGACTCACAAGTGCAGCATGTATTTTTAAAAACCTTCAGACCCGATATTAATAAATCTTAATAAAATCTTATTTATTCATTTATTCATTCACCCTGACAATTAAATTATTATTAATATTTTTCACTTTTTATTTTTATTTTATCATAATTTTAAATATTTGTTATGCATTTATGCATTTTTATTACTTTATATTTTAGTGTTTATATTTATTTATAAATTTATTGCGTAAAGAATAAAACACAAGATGCTGTGATGAAATTGAAAAACACATTTTTTGGAAGAATTTTGGTTTTACACAACACACACACACACACGCACACACACACACGCACATGCTCATGTTTCTCCTCATGATGCACTTGCCGTGTGTGTGTGTGTGTGTGTTTATGGTTAATCTGATTGATTTGTGAGCGCGGCCTTGATTTTTTACGACCAATCTATTTTTCACATCCATGAGATCAATGTGCGGAGAGGGCGGAGTGCTGGGAGGATCAAAGTAAATCCTCTTAAAGAGGCACACACACACACACACACACACACAGCCTGGCTGTGTTCCCTATAAACACGCAGTACAATCTGTCAGTTGTATCAGAGTCTCAGCGGGAGTCGCATTAGCTCCAATAAAGCAGTGCGTCTCTGTTCTTTTCTTCATTTCAGCCCTGGGGCAAGTGCATGCTCCGACACTGACAACACACACACACACACACACGCACACACACACACAGACATGCGCGCACACACACACACACACACACACACACACAATTTATTTCATTAGGCAAATGAGATGTGTAAGGGCCTGCGGCACAAACCACTGAGTCACTGCTAGTGTCCTCTCTCTCTCTCTCTCTCTCTCTTTCTCTCTCCATCTCTGACTCTCTCTCTCCATCTCTCTTTTTCTCTGTCTCTCTCCATCTTGCTCTCTCCATCTCTCTCTCCATCTCTGACTCTCTCTCCATCTCTCTCTCCATCTCTTTCTCCCCATTTGTCTCTCCATCTCTCCATTTCTGACTGTCTCTCCATCTCTGACTCTCTCTCCATTTCTGACTCTGTCTCTCTCTCTCCATCTCTCTCTCTCTCTCTCTCTCCATTTCTGACTCTCTCTCCATCTCTCTCTCTCTCTCTCTCTCTCTCTCTCTCTCTCCATTTCTGTCTCTCTCTCCACTTCTGACTGCCTCTCTCTCCATCTCTCTCTCCATCTTTCTCTGTCTCCATCTCTTTCTCCCCATTTGTCTCTCCATCTCTCTCTCTCTCCATTTCTGACTGTCTCTCCATATCTCTCTCTCTCCATTTCTGACTGTCTCTCCATCTCTGACTCTCTCTCTCCATTTCTGACTCTGTCTCTCTCTCTCCATCTGTCTCTCTCTCCATTTCTGACTGTCTCTCTCTGTCTCTCTCTCAATCGCTGTCTCTCTCTCTCCATTTCTGACTCTGTCTCTCTCTCTCTCCATCTCTGTCTCTCTCCATTTCTGACTCTGTCTCTCTGTGTCTCTCTCTCCATTTATCTCTCTCTCTCCCTCTCTCTCTCTCTCTCTCTCTCTCTCCACTTCTGACTGTCTCTCTCTCCATCTCTGTCTCTCCATCTCTCTCTCTCCATCTTGCTCTCTCTGACCCCCCCCGTATGTGGGCGTGGCAGTGAGGCTCTCGGGGCCGTTTGCAGCACGTCGTCTCCATCCTGCGACCCTAAACACCTAAAAACAGAGAAAAGCAGGAAATGGATGAAATGGCTCTGGTTTCTGCTTTTCTTTCTCTCCGTGTCACAGTGAAACGTTTCCTTTGCTGTCTGTTGTTTAAAATGAGTGCAGCGTGAAATGAACCACATCTGAGAATGAGAGATTTACATAGAGAGGAAAAACAACAACAACAACAAGATCGAACGAGTGAAGAAACAGTTTTAATAATCCTGAATCAAAGAATCGAATTAACATTCACTTTTTCTCTTTCTCTTTTTTCTTCTCTCTTTTTCTTTTCCTCACTCTCTCTGCCCTCTTACTCCTATTTCTCTTCCTCTCCTACTCTTTTTCTTTTCCCTTCTGTCTTCCTCTCTCTCTCAATTCCTTCCTCTTTCCCTTTCTCTCTCTCTCTCTCACTTCCTGTTTTCATTCTTTATTTTGCTATCTCTCTTCTACTTTCTTTTCTACTTTGCCCTCTCTCTCTGTCTCTCTCTCCCTCTCTCTCTCAGGTTGGTCCCTGCCCCTGCAGGCTGTTGACCCCCGCAGGTCGTCTTGCCCCTCCGTCCCGTTGCCCCATCATGGCTGTGGCTCTCTGGTTGCTGTGTACCTGCGCCGTCACCCTCAGTAACATCGCCCCCTCTGCTCAAGGTGAGTACTGCGTCCTGTTCACACTGACACTAAAACCCTCTCGCCCTGCGCTCACGGACGGCCGCGTACCAACTGGCGCCATATGTGTACAATTCCCCTAAATTTGTCACGCAACGTGGGGGCAGGCGCTGTGTACAAACTCACGCCGAGCGCCTGTGTGTGTGTGTGTGTGTTGTAGATGTTTGTGTGTATCAGCAGGAGCGGCTTTGCTAACGGGGGTGTAGTTAAGCCTGCAAAGGGCGGAGGATCGAAGCAGGTCACAGAGCCACAGTGGCCGAGCGCAGACACTAACACACCATCTGCTGAGAGAGAGGGAGAGACAGAGGGAGAGACAGAGAGAGGGAGAGAGAGAGACAGACAGACAGATGGAGAGACACAGAGAGAGAGGGAGAGACAGAGAGAGAGAGGGAGAGAGAGAGACAGACAGACAGATGGAGAGACACAGAGAGAGAGGGAGAGACAGAGAGAGAGACAGAGACGGAGAGAGAGAGAGAGACAGAGAGAGAGAGAGACGGAGAGAGAGAGAGACAGACAGATGGAGAGAGGGAGAGAGAGATGGAGAGAGAGAGATGGAGAGACACAGAGAGAGAGGGAGAGACAGAGAGAGAGACAGAGAGAGAGAGAGACGGAGAGAGAGAGAGAGACAGACAGATGGAGAGAGGGAGAGAGAGAGATGGAGAGAGAGATGGAGAGACACAGAGAGAGAGGGAGAGACAGAGAGAGAGAGAGACAGAGGGAGAGAGGGAGAGAGAGACGGAGAGAGAGAGAGACAGACAGACAGATGGAGAGACAGAGAGAGAGGGAGAGAGAGAGACGGCGAGAGAGAGACAGACAGACAGATGGAGAGACACACAGAGAGAGGGAGAGAGAGAGAGACAGAGAGAGGGAGAGACAGAGAGAGAGAGACAGACACAGAGAGAGAGAGAGAGAGAGAGATTACGTGAGTGAGTGAGTGAGTGAGTGAGTGAGTGAGTGAGTGAGTGAGTGAGTGAGTGAGAACTTCAGTTTTGGATCTGAAACTCTTGGAAGCAGCTCTTTAAGTTTTACCTCCGTTTCAGTAAATTCTGAGAAACTCGAGAGGGAAAAAAGAAAAAAAAAAACAGTTCATGTGTGCCACCAAGTATCCGACCAATCAGAGCAAAGAGTTTTCTCTGCTCAGCTGTCAATCATCTTCATCCCGAATTCAGAAAGCACCAGCACCAGTGTTCAGATGTTCTGGCATGTGTGTGTGTGTGTGTGTGTGTGTCTTTGAAAGTAATCATATCTGTTTGACATTTTGAGTTTTGAAACGACTCTCACGAGATCACTGACTGCACCTTTAATCATTTTGGAAATTCTTTTTTTTTTTTAGTTTCCAAATTGTCATTAGTTTTTGTTAATAATAAGGACCCTGGTGTGTGTGTGTGTGTGTGTGTGTGTATGAGAGAGAGAGATATGAATATGCAGCAGTATGTAATGAGCAGTGTGTGTGTGTGTGTGTGTAGCTGGCGCTGTTGCACCGTTTGCTTGTCCAGGTGTGTTTGTGGCTCTTGCTCATGCCGAGTTTAATTTGCCAGCGCTCCTGAATTGATGTGTGTGTTCACTGTTCCAATGGACACACTTGGCCCCTGGCATCAGACTGTTTCATCAGAGCACACTGCGTGTGTGTGTGTGTGTGTGTGTGTGTGTTTGTGTGTGTGTGTGTGTGTTTGTGTGTTTTTCCAGCAGTATTAATAATGCATTAATAATCAATTGTGTGTTATCAAGTGCTAACACATGCAGCCTGCAGAATTAGTGAAGCTTCAGATGAGCTACGGGATCATTGATCACACACACACACACACACACACACACACACACACACACACACACACGGACCGGCTGTTAGTCAAAGCATAGGAAATTTCTGTTCCCTTTGTGCCTTTTTCTGTGTGTGTGTGTGTGTGTCAGGCTCAGTCAAATAGGCGTGGCCTAAATGTCAGTCTCAATTAAGGAGGTGTGGCTTCTGTGCCTGTCAGTTAATAGAGGCATGGCCACAGTGCCAGTCAGTGAAGGAGGTGTGGCCTGTGTATCTGTCAGTGAAAGAGGTGTGGCCTGTGTGTCTGTTAGTGTCAGTGAAGGGGGTGTGGCCTGTGTATCTGTCAGTGTCAGTGAAGGAGGTGTGGCCTGTGTGTCTGTCAGTGTCAGTGAAGGAGGTGTGGCCTGTGTATCTGTCAGTGAAAGAGGTGTGGCCTGTGTGTCTGTCAGTGTCAGTGAAGGAGGTGTGGCCTGTGTGTCTGTCAGTGTCAGTGAAGGAGGTGTGGCCTGTGTATCTGTCAGTGAAAGAGGTGTGGCCTGTGTGTCTGTCAGTGTCAGTGAAGGAGGTGTGGCCTGTGTATCTGTCAGTGAAAGAGGTGTGGCCTGTGTGTCTGTCAGTGTCAGTGAAGGAGGTGTGGCCTGTGTGTCTGTTAGTGTCAGTGAAGGAGGTGTGGCCTGTGTATCTGGCCTGTGTGTCTGTCAGTGAAAGAGGTGTGGCCTGTGTGTCTGTCAGTGTCAGTGAAGGAGGTGTGGCCTGTGTGTCTGTCAGTGAAGGAGGCATGGCCTGTGTGTCTGTCAGTGTCAGTGAAGGAGGTGTGGCCTGTGTATCTGTCAGTGAAGGAGGTGTGGCCTGTGTGTTTGTCAGTGAAGGAGGTGTGGCCTGTGTGTCTGTCAGTGTCAGTGAAGGAGGTGTGGCCTGTGTATCTGTCAGTGTCAGTGAAGGAGGTGTGGCCTGTGTGTCTGTCAGTGAAGGAGGCGTGGCCTGTGTGTCTGTCAGTGTCAGTGAAGGAGGTGTGGCCTGTGTGTCTGTCAGTGAAGGAGGCATGGCCTGTGTGTCTGTCAGTGTCAGTGAAGGAGGTGTGGCCTGTGTATCTGTCAGTGAAGGAGGTGTGGCCTGTGTGTTTGTCAGTGAAGGAGGTGTGGCCTGTGTGTCTGTCAGTGTCAGTGAAGGAGGTGTGGCCTGTGTATCTGTCAGTGTCAGTGAAGGAGGTGTGGCCTGTGTGTCTGTCAGTGAAGGAGGCGTGGCCTGTGTGTCTGTCAGTGTCAGTGAAGGTGGTGTGGCCTGTGTATCTGTTGGTGTCAGTGAAGGAGGTGTGGCCTGTGTGTTTGTCAGTGAAGGAGGTGTGGCCTGTGTGTCTGTCAGTGTCAGTGAAGGAGGTGTGGCCTGTGTGTCTGTCAGTGTCAGTGAAGGAGGCGTGGCCCGTGTGTCTGTCAGTGTCAGTGAAGGAGGTGTGGCCTGTGTGTTTCAGTGAAGGAGGCATGGCCTGTGTGTCTGTCAGTGTCAGTGAAGGAGGTGTGGCCTGTGTGTTTGTCAGTGAAGGAGGCATGGTCTGTGTGTCTGTCAGTGTCAGTGAAGGAGGTGTGGCCTGTGTGTCTGTCAGTGTTAGTGAAGGAGGCGTGGCCCGTGTGTCTGTCAGTGAAGGAGGTGTGGCCTGTGTGTCTGTCAGTGAAGGAGGCGTGGCCTGTGTGTCTGTCAGTGTCAGTCCTAGTGAAGGAGGCGTGGTCTATTTGTTTATTATCCCCAGGGAAGAAGGCGTGGCCTCTGTACCTCTGTATTTTTCTTTAATTAAAACAGAGCGGTTGCAATGTAATGAATGAAATGATTTCTCAGCTGTAGTGTAATGAATCGCTGTCTGTTCTAAATTCATCTTTCACACATCACATCATGGCTGACATAGCGAGACAGCACACTCACACACACGCACTCACACACACACACACACGCACACACACACACACACACAATGTAACACTGTTTTGTGTGATTTCCGACACCTTTCACAGCAGGAGTCACTGCGGGCTTCGGTCCCGTGATGACTGCAGTGGATGTGAGTCGTGTTCGAGTCGTTCTTTCGGTCCCGAGGCTTCTCTGAGGCACACGTTCAGGTCCAGGTTCTGCTCCCTGGACGTGCAGCGCAACGCTCTTCTTGGAATCACACAGTGTCATTGTGACTGGCTCTGCTTTGGAACAGACAGCATAAATAAATGTGTATAAATAATGACACCCCCTCTATTTCAGTTTTAAACAATCCTCACCTAATATTCTCATTGTGTGATTTTCCCCATTGTTTCTGCGCAGCGTGTAATTACTGTCGAGGCTCATCAGAACCCAACGTGGTCCTCCTCGGGAACGCCGAGAACGTAGACAAGACAAACACACAGCGAGCTGAACGAGGGTTTAATACACTGCCCCACGGGGTGATACACTCATGTTAACAGGTTATCGGATTATACAGTGGCCTAAAATACTGTGTGTGTGTGTGTGTGTGTGTGTGTGTGCTGACAGAATGAACTATTTTGGAATATTTAAGGGTAATCCATCTTAATTTATCTTTAACCTCCATAAAAGGTTCTACTTTTAGTCACCAGGCATCAACTGTTTTGCTACATGACTTGCGCCACTTGATTTAATGCTTTCTTGCGTAAAAGATTTGAAAACGTGTGCAGGTCCTCCATTTCTTTATGACTTAAATTTGCATGTCATATGAATTTGGACTCATCATAGGAATCGATCTTTCTTTCCAAGTTTTATTTTTCTCCATAAATACAATTTTAATGACATATTTATTATGGTTTTTATACTAGGCGTATCAGACGCTCGCTGGCCATGCTGTGAAAATTGTACATCCAGATGCTCATCTGAGTTTCCAAATCTGTCATCGCTTAACTCTTGAAGATTTTCTATCATGAATACAATCATAAAAAAAAAAAACGTATAATCTCTGCTTTCTAAAGAAATGTATCTGGTTAAGATCTGTTCAGGACTTTGGGAGGAACGGCAGGTTGAAGTCGGTACAGCAGAGTAAAAACTCTGCTCGCGGGACGTCGAGAAACTGCCCGTGCTTTTCTTTTTGAGTCACGGGAAAGCGGTCAGGCTCTCTCTCTCTCTCTCTCTCTCTCTCTCTCTCTCTTTTCTGATCGGTTTCCGACTGGATTACTCATCAATATCAATCAGATCACTTTTATAGGGATGTTCTCTCGCTCGCACTGTTTCTGATGAAGGATTCAGCAAAATGTTCTGATTCACGGGAGACTTTGAAGTGAGTTTTCATCGCTTTACCTACTTATTTTTTCAAATCAAACCAATTCATGTAAATAAATAAGTAGTTTAGAATATAACTGGAGTTGTTTTGAAGAAAAATATTGAGATCTTAGTGTTCAGAATGAGATTTAAAAAAACCCAGAAGTCAGAAAAGCGAGTGTCAGTTTCCGTTCAGTTAATGTGAATTGTTTATTGGATGTGGATCAGACAGTTTTTTCGAGGTTCGCCTTGAAAGCTGTGAATATTAATCAAAATAATCATTTATATTTTTTCATATAAACACGAGTAGGCCTGACTGAGAAATACAAAGCTCTACAGAGCACAAAGAGGGGATTAGAAATAATCTTTTATTCCTTTTTTATTGACTGTACCGATTTAACATTTTACCTAATTAGCATAATTAGTACTCATTAAATACTAATTTGAATACTTTGTTTTTATTAATTTTTCAAACTTTGTATTCAGTATGCAATCATCTATGTTCCTGCCAATTTCCATGTAAATATCTTGAAAAATAGAAAAGTTATGAAGAAAAAGCATTTGATCTCATTGGCTAACGAGGCCCATTTTGGACCGTGTGACCCTCAGACAGAATATTACGGCAGGTTTATAAAAAATGAGACGTTTATTTTTTTCAATCTTTGATTTGTAATATCTCAAGAACGGATAAACACATTTTAATTCTGTAAAAAAGTATGTTGTTCTGCATTCAGTTCTGAATTCAGTGAGAGCAGGTGCAAGCAATTTGGACTGAATTTGAATTTTCCCCTGATATGCCGACTGTATCGTAAAACCCATCAGCGCACGCGACTCCCAGGAGAATCCCTCGCTCGCAGCAAACTGAGAGAGAAATCTCAGTTCAAATCTCACTGGCTGCTGAAATCGTCTCTCTGTGTTACAGAAGAAACGAACAATAAAATACAGTGAAGGAACACAAGAGAACTGGGGGAGAGAGAGAAGGAAAGAAAGAGAAGATAGAAGAGAAAAAGTAGAGGATAAGGAAAGAGGAGAGTGATGAAGGAGAGAGAGAAAGAGGGAATGAGGGAGAAGTGAGAGTGAAACATGGAGAGAGAGAGAGAGAATAGGGTGAGAGAAGAGAGAGAAATGGAGAAAAGAGAAAAGAGTGAGTGATGATGAGGGAAGAAAATGAATAGAGCGAGTGAAGGATGGAAGAGGTGAGGGAAAAGAAAGGAAGCGGTGGGAATGAAAAGAGAGAACAGGAGAGAGAGAGAAATTAAGAAAACGAGTGAGAAAGGATGATGAAGAGGCAGGAAAGAGAGAGATGAAGAAAATGAGTGAGAAAGGATGATGAAGAGGCAGGAAAGAGAGAGAGAGAGATGAAGAAAACGAGTGAAAGGATGATGAAGAGACAGGAAAGAGAGAGAGAGAGATGAAGAAAACGAGTGAAAGGATGATGAAGAGGCAGGAAAGAGAGAGAGATGAAGAAAACGAGTGAAAGGATGATGAAGAGGCAGGAAAGAGAGAGCGAGATGAAGAAAACGAGTGAAAGGATGATGAAGAGGCAGGAAAGAGAGAGCGAGATGAAGAAAACGAGTGAAAGGATGATGAAGAGGTAGGAAAGAGAGAGAGATGAAGAAAACGAGTGAGAAAGGATGATGAAGAGGCAGGAAAGAGAGAGAAGATGGTGAGAATGATTGAGAGAAAGAAAAGGATGATGAGGATGAAAGAGGGAGGGAATGTGAAGAGAGATTTATAAATACCCGTCTAATTTTCGCTGAAGTTGATTGGCTTGATTAAAACTGATTGCTGACGTCATCTGTTTTTCACTTTTATGAAGAGAAGAAACTCAAATCCTGACTTTCACCCCATCCCTCGCTCTCTCCCTCTCTCTATCTCTCCCTCTCTCTCCCTTTCTCTCCCTCTTTCTCTCCCCTCTCCCCTTTCTCTCTCTCTCCCTCTCTCCCCCCTCTCTCTCCCCTCTCTCCTTTTCTCTCCCTCTCCCCCTCTCTCTCCCCCTCTCTCCCTTTCTCTCCCTCTTTCTCTCCCCTCTCTCTCTCTCCCCCTTTCTCTCTCTCCCTCTCTCCCCCTTTCCCTCTCTCTCTCCCTCTCTCTTTCCCTCTCTCTCCCCCCTCTCTCCCTCTTTCTCTCTCTCCCTCTCTCTCTCCCCTCTCTCTCCCTTTCTCTCCCTCTTTCTCTTCTCTCTCTCTCTCCCCCTTTCTCTCCCCCCTCTCTCTCTCCCCCTTTCTCTCTCTCTCCCTCTCTCCCCCTTTCCCTCTCTCTCTCCCTCTCTCTTTCCCTCTCTCTCCCCCCTCTCTCCCTCTCTCTCTCCCCTCTCTCTCCCTTTCTCTCCCTCTTTCTCTCTCTCTCTCTCTCTCTCTCTCTCCCCCTTTCTCTCTCTCTCCCTCTTTCCCTCTCTCTCTCCCTCTCTCTTTCCCTCTCTCTCCCCCCTCTCTCCCTCTCCCCCTCTCTCCCTCTCTCTCCCCCTCCCTCTCTCCCCCTCCCTCCCTCTCTCTCCCCTCCCTCTCTCCCCCTCCCTCTCTCCCTCTCCTCTTCTTATCTTCACTCTGCTTATCCTCTCGTTTTCCCCCGATTGAAAGTGCAGCTGCTCTTCTCCTGTGTGAATGTTTGATGATGCGGCGTTTGTTTGGTCTCTGTGGACGCGGCGGCGGCGATGAGGCTCCTGAAGCTCGCAGGCCGCATTCACACACGCCTGGTAATGCAGCGCTGAAAAGCGCAGCACGCTGGAGAGGCGCAATCAGGCCCAGGATGGAGTCTCAAGAGCTCCGAGAAGCTCTGAGTGTGTGAGTGAGTGTGTGTGTGAGTGTGTGTGTGTGAGAGTGTGTGTGTGAGTGAGTGTGAGTGAGTGTGTGTGTGTGAGTGAGTGTGTGTGAGAGTGTGAGTGTGTGTGTGTGTGTGTGTGAGAGAGTGTGTGTGTGTGTGTGTGTGAGAGTGTGTTTTTATTCACACAGCTCCAGTCAGTCAAATGCCACTCTCCCTCTATCCGGCTCCGCCCCCTCTCTTCCTCTATTTACTGTCGTCTGTCATTCCGCCACGTCCGCTTCTCAACACATCCGTCTCTCTTTTCCTCTTCCTACTCATCTCTCTTTACATTCCCTCCCTCTTTCATCCTCTTCATCATACTTTTCTTCCTCTTTCTCTCATTCTCACTATATTCTCTCTCTCTCTCTCTGTCTCTCTCTCCTGCCTCTTCATCATCCTTTCTCTCACTTGTTTTCCTCATTTCTCTCTTTCTCATCTGTCGATGTATTTTTCCTCCATCTTGCTTTTCTTCATCTCCTCATCATTTTCTTCCTCTTTCACTGACATTCTCACATTATTCTCTCTCTCGCTCTCTCACTTTCATTGCTTTCTCCCCTGTTCTCTCTTTTCATTCCCACCACTTCCTTTCTTTCCCTCACTTCTTTCTTTCTTTCTTTCTTTCTTTCTTTCTTTCTTTCTTTCTTTCTTTCTTTCTTTCTTTCTTTCTTTCTTTCTCCCTCGCCTCTTCTATATTTTATTCTTACCATATTCTCTCCCTCTTTTTTCTTGCCTCTTCATCATCCTTTCTCTCACTCATTTTCTTTATCTCTCTCTCTCTCTCTTTTTTGCTTTCTCTCCTGGTTATTTTTCTTTCATCTTGCTTTTCCTCACCCCTCATCCTCTTTCTCTGACATTCTCACATTGTTTCTCTCTCTCTCACTCTCTTCATTTCTACTGCTTCCTTTCTTTTCCCTCACCTCTTCTATCCTTCTTTCACTCTATTCATTTTCTTCCCTCATCATCACTCACTCTTTTCCCTTGTTTTCTTCATCTCTCTCTCTTTCTTCATCATCCTTTCTCTCACTTGTTTTCTTCATCTCTCTTTCTTCATCATCCTTTCTCTCACTCATTTTCTTCATTTATCTCTCTCTCCCCTGTTCTCTCTTTTCATTCTCACTGCTTCCTTTCTTTTCCCTCACCTCTTCCATCCTTCACGCACTTTATTCATTTTCTTCCCTCATCATCACTCACTCTTTTCTCGTTTTCTCCATTTCTCTCTCTTCTCTCACCCTATTCCCTCTCTCTCTCTCTGTGTTTCACTCTTTCACTTCTCCCTCATTCCCTCTTTCTCTCTCTCTCTCCTTCATTACTCTCTTTCTTCATCCTCTACTTTTTCTCTGCTTCTCTTTTCTCTTTCTTTCTCCCCAGTTCTCTTGTGTTCCTTCACTGTATTTTATTCCACTTCTATCTATCTATCTATCTATCTATCTATCTATCTATCTATCTATCTATCTATCTATCTATCTATCTATCTATCTATCTTTCTACTCATTTCATCTTTTTCCTCTGCCCCTCTCCTGTTCTATGACTCCTATTTTCACTCTCTCTCATAACCTCCATCTCTCCTTCATCTTTCTCCCTCTCGCTCTCTTTTTCTTTTCTTCACGCTTTCACTCCCTCACTTTTCTTCCTCTCTCACTTGCTTGTCTTCCCTTTTCACCGTCTCTCCCTTTAGCTTTATCCCCCCTTCCCCTTTCTCTTCTTTTTCTCTCCCTCATTTCTTCTCTCTTCTCTCTCTCCGTAACTTACATTCATCTCTACACACACACACACACACACACACACACACACACACACACACACACAGAGGCATAGATAAAGATAAGGACAGCTGGTGTGTGTGTGTGTGTGTGTGTGTGTGTGTTGATGTTTTTCACCACTGAGGTGGAAGTGAACCTCTGTGACCTGCCTGTCGTCAAGATGGCTGCCGAGTGCACTTGGTCCTGGATGTTCTCCATCCTCCTTCCCTTTCTCACGCTCTTATCTCTCTCTCTCTTTTGCTCTCTCTCTCTCTCTCTCTCTTTTGCTATGTCGCTCTCCTTGCTCTCTCTCCTCTCTCTCGCTCTCTCTCTGTTGAAAGTGTGTGTCTGAGAGCTGGGGATCACAGGCAGGTCTGAGAGAGGGAAAGGTTAATGGATGGCCTTTGAATATACATTGGGACAGAAGGCTGGGGGGCGGAGTCGGCGGCGGGGGTTTCTTTGAAGTTGCAACAGACGCCTATTCTGCACTGTCTGAGTGTGTGTGTGTGTGTGTGTGTGTGTGGTCTGAACACTCAGGAGAGACTTCCATCATGTCTGTGGACAGAGTGTGGAGTCTCTGAGAGTCCTCAAGTGTAGAGACGTGTCAATCAGTGGTGTGACGGTGAGAACCACAGCGTACGGTTTCTGAAATCACGCGTGAAGAATCCTGACGATGCCCAGGGGAGCAACGTAACCCGGAACACTTGTGCGACGTGAGCAGGAGAAGCTTGTGAAGATATTTATATTTTGCTTAGACACGCCACATAAACACCCAACAAAGCCTGGATTTCACTGTCGGTCCATTCGTCTGTGATTTCTCTCCATTTTTAATGTAACGTTAAAACTTGTAACGTTAAACTCCGTTTTACACTGAGTTTTAAAAATGGCGGTTGCCGGTGCTGCATTGGCTCGTGTTGGAACAATCAGCAGACACTTACAGTGGTGCTTGAAAGTTTGTGAACCCTTTAGACTTTTCTATATTTCTGCATAAATATGACCTAAAACATCATCAGATTTTCACACAAGTCCTAAAAGTAGATAAAGAGAACCCAGTTAAACAAATGAGACAAAAATATTATAGGTGGTCATTTATTTATTGAGGAAAATGATTCAATATTACATATCTGTGAGTGGCAAAAGTATGTGAACCTCTAGGATTAGCAGTTAATTTGAAGGTGAAATTATTAGAGTCAGGTGTTTTCAATCAATGGGATGACAATCAGGTGTGAGTGGGCACCCTGTTTTATTTAAAGAACAGGGATCTATCAAAGTCTGATCTTCACAACACATGTTTGTGGAAGTGTATCATGGCACGAACAAAGGAGATTTCTGAGGACCTCAGAAAAAGCGTTGTTGATGCTCATCAGGCTGGAAAAGGTTACAAAACCATCTCTAAAGAGTTTGGACTCCACCAATCCACAGTCAGACAGATTGTGTATAAATGGAGGAAATTCAAGACCATTGTTACCCTCCCCAGGAGTGGTTGACCAACAAAGATCACTCCAAGAGCAAGGCGCGTAATAGTCAGCGAGGTCACAAAGGACCCCAGGGTAACTTCTAAGCAACTGAAGGCCTCTCTCACATGGACTAATGTTAATGTTCATGAGTCCACCATCAGGAGAACACTGAACAACAATGGTGTGCATGGCAGGGTTGCAAGGAGAAAATCACTGCTCCCCAAAAAGAACATTGCTGCTCGTCTGCAGTTTGCTAAAGATCATGTGGACAAGCCAGAAGGCTATTGGAAAAATGTTTTGTGGATGGATGAGACCAAAATAGAACTTTCTGGTTTCAATGAGAAGCGTTATGTTTGAAGAAAGGAAAACACTGCATTCCAGCATAAGAACCTTATCCCATATGTCAAACATGGTGGATGTAGTATCATGGGTTGGGCCTGTTTTGCTGCATCTGGGCCAGGACGGCTTGCCATCATTGATGGAACAATAAATTCTGAATTATACCAGCAAATTCTAAAGGAAAATGTCAGGACATCTGTTCATGAACTGAATCTCAAGAGAAGGTGAGTCATGCAGCAAGACAACGACCCTAAGCACACAAGTCGTTCTACCAAAGAATGGTTAAAGAAGAATAAAGTTAATGTTTTGGAATGGCCAAATCAAAGTCCTGACCTTAATCCAATTCAAATGTTGTGGAAGGACCTGAAGCGAGCAGTTCATGTGAGGAAACCCACCAACATCCCAGAGTTGAAGCTGTTCTGTACGGAGGAACGGGCTAAAATTCCTCCAAGCCGGTGTGCAGGACTGATCAACAGTTACCAGAAATGTTTAGTTGCAGTTATTGCTGCACAAGGGGGTCACACCAGATACTGAAAGCAAAGGTTCACATACTTTTGCCAGTCACAGATATGTAATATTTAATCATTTTCCTCAATAAATAAATGACCAAGTATAATATTTTTGTCTCATTTGTTTAACTAGGTTCTCTTTATCTACTTTTAGGACTTGTATGTTTTAGGTCATATTTATGCAGAAATATAGAAAATTCTAAAGGGTTCACAAACTTTCAAGCACCACTGTACGTCCCTCCTGGTTCCTCTTGTCCTGGGAGAGAACCTGCTGTGCATGAGGAGTGAAAAAGCCCCTCGGTGCAGCGTTGTGAGACCTGTGATCGTGCTCAGTTCCTGCAGTGAGGACACATGGGAAAGGTGGAACTTCTCCAAGAGTTCTAAGAACTATGAAAATGTTCCTCCAGTCCGAAAGCTGAAAGGGCTTAATCTCATCTCATAAAGAGTCATAGTGACAGAGACTAGACCAGTGACCATAAACAGCAGTTGTGGTCTACCAGTGGATGTTAGTTGTCACGACAACGCAGTAAATGTTGTTAGTGAAAAATCACGAGAAGTGAACAAGAAAAGAAGCGATGTTGTGAAAATAGATATGAAAAAGAGACACAGTGATGAGATCAGCAAGATGGCGCCTGGTGGGAACAGAAAAAGATGATGTCCAAAAGAGACTCTGAGCGGAACGATGGAAGAAAGGGAAGGAAGTAGGCTGGGTGGGAGGGGCATACACTCTCTCTCTCTCTCTCTCTCTCTCTCTCTCTCCCGCTCTCTCTCTCTCTTTCTCACTCTCCCCCTCTCTCTCTCTCTCTCCTGTCAATCACAGTGAGATGAGACAATAAGGCGCATCTGTGAGCTGAAGTATGCAGAAGATGGTGGATAGCGCTTTCCTCCGAGTAGAGTAGACTGAAAACAGAAACATGTCAGGGACGTGGGTGTAGAGTCTCCCGAAAACTTTCTCAAATAAAAACACGGCTGCTTCAAACTCATAAGAAATAATAAATCTACAGAAAGAAAGAAGAAAGAAAGAAAGAAAGAAAGAAAGAAAGAATGTGTGGGTTTGTTCAGGTGTTAATTTAAAGAAAGAAAGAACGAAAGAAATACAGTGCGTCCAAATATATATATATATATATATATATATATATATATATATATATATATACACAGTGCCTTGCAAAAGTATTCATACCCCTTGAACTTTTTCACATTTTTCCACCTTACAACCACGAACTTAAAAGTTTGTTATTGAGATTTTATGTGATAGACCAACACAGAGTAGCACATAATTGTGAAGTGAAACGAAAATGATAAATGGTCTTCAAAAAATTTTAAACAAATAAAAATCTGAAAAATGTGATGTGCATTAGTATTCAGCCCTCCTGCATCAATACTTTGTAGAGCCACCTTTTGCTGCAATTACAGCTGCAAGTCTTTTGTGGTATGTCTCTACCAGCTTTGCACATCTAGACAATGAAATTTTTGCCCATTCTTCTTTGCAAAATAGCTCAAGCTCAGCCAGATTGGATGGAGAGCGTCTGTGAACAGCAATTTTCAAGTCTTGCCACAGATGCTCAATGGGATTTAGGTCTGGACTTTGACTGGGCCATTCTAACACAAGAATATTCTTTGATCTAAACCATTCCATTGTAGCTCTGGCTGTATGTTTAGGGTCATTGTCTTGCTGGAAGGTGAATCTCCTTCCCAGTCTCAAGTCTTTTGCAGCCTCCAACAGGTTTTCTTCCAGGATTGCCCTGTATTTAGCTCCATCCATCTTCCCATCAACTCTGACCAGCTTCCCTGTCCCTGCTGAAGAAAAGCATCCCCACAGCATGATGCTGCCACCACCATGTTTCACAGTGGGGATGGTATGTGCAGGGTGATGAGCAGTGTTAGTTTTCTGCCACACATAGCACTTTGCATTTAGGCCAAAAAGTTCAACTTTGGTCTCGTCTGACCAAAACACCTTCTTCCACATGTTTGCTGTGTCCCCTACATGGCTTCTGGCAAACTGCAAACGGGACTTCTTATGCCTGTCTTTCAACAATGGCTTTCTTCTTGCCACTCTTCCAAAAAGGCCAGATTTGTGGAGTGTACGACTTATAGTTGTCCTGTGCACAGATTCTCCCACCTGAGCTGTGGATTTCTGCAGCTCCTCCAGAGTGATCATGGGCCTCTTGGCTGCTTCTCTGACCAGTGCTCTCCTTGCTCGCTCTGTCAGTTTAGGTGGACGGCCATGTCTTGTTAGGTTTGCAGTTGTGCCATACTTTTTCCATTTTTGAATGATGGATTGAACAGTGCTTCTTGAGATGTTCAGAGCTTGGTATATTTTTTTAATAACCTAACTCTGCTTTAAACTTCTCCAGAACTTTATCCCTGACCTGTCTGGTGAGTTCTTTGGTCTTCATGATGCTGTTTGTTCTTCAGTGTTCTCTAACAAACCACTGAGGCCTTCACAGAACAAGTGTATTTATGCTGAGAGTAAATTACACACAGTAGGACTCTATTAACTAATTAGATGACTTCTGAAGGCAATTGATTGCACTGGATTGTATTTAGAGGTATCAGAGTACAGGGGGCTGAATACTAATGCACACCACATTTTTCAGATTTTTATTTGTTCAAAATTTTGAAGACCATTTATCATTTTCGTTTCACTTCACAATTATGTGCTACTCTGTGTTGGTCTATCACATAAAATCTCAATAAAAAACTTTTAAGTTCGTGGTTGTAAGGTGGAAAAATGTGAAAAAGTTCAAGGGGTATGAATACTTTTGCAAGGCACTGTATATATATATATATATATATATATATATATATAATCTTTACACTTTTGAGTTGAAACAGAAAGTTAAAAATGAACGACACTCATAGAGTTATTAACGAAGGCAATTTAGACACCTGAAAATCATTCATTCATTCATTCATTCATTCATTTATTTATTATTATCATCAACATTAGAAACGTTCCATAGTAAATCAGATCAGATAAAAATCTGATCCTTTGAGATCGGAGGGGAGTCGTAGAGACAATTTTATAATAAAAGAAAATGAAGACGAAGTGGCGCACGAGACATTATACAGATTATTACATTTAATTCAACAGATTTAGCATTTGCATGAAGATTAATGAGTCTATAATGTTATACAGACGAGTCTTAGGGGAGATAAAAAGGTTCTGTGGATCGTTGGAGAGTCGGCGTGTCAGAGAGTCGGCGTGTCAGAGAGTCGGCGTGTCAGAGAGTCGGCGTTTCAGAGAGTCGGAGTGTCAGAGAGTCGGAGTGTCAGAGAGTCGGAGTGTCAGAGAGTCGGAGCGTCAGAGATTTGGAGAGTCGGAGAGTCAGAGTGTCGGAGTGTTGGAGTGTCGGAGAGTCAGAGTGTCAGAGAGTCGGAGAGTCAGAGATTTGGAGAGTCGGAGAGTCAGAGTGTCGGAGTGTTGGAGTGTTGGAGTGTCGGAGAGTCAGAGTGTCGGAGTGTCGGAGTGTTGGAGTGTTGGAGTGTCGGAGAGTCAGAGTGTCGGAGTGTCGGAGTGTCGGAGAGTCAGAGAGTCGGAGAGTCAGAGTGTCAGAGTGTCAGAGAGTCGGAGAGTCAGTGAGTTGGAGTGTCGGAGTGTCAGAGAATCGGAGTGTTGGAGTGTCGGAGTGTCAGAGAATCGGAGTGTTGGAGTGTCAGAGAGTCAGACAGTCAGAGAATCGGAGTGTTGGAGTGTCAGAGAGTCAGACAGTTGGAGAGTCTGAGTGTCAGAGTGTTGGAGAGTCAGAGAGTCAGACAGTTGGAGAGTCAGAGTGTTGGAGAGTCAGAGTGTCGGAGAGTCAGAGAGTCAGACAGTTGGAGAGTCAGAGTGTTGGAGAGTCAGAGTGTCGGAGAGTCAGAGAGTCAGACAGTTGGAGAGTCAGAGTGTTGGAGAGTCAGAGTGTCGGAGAGTCAGAGAGTCAGACAGTTGGAGAGTCAGAGTGTTGGAGAGTCAGAGTGTTGGAGAGTCAGAGTGTCTGAGTGTCAGAGTGTCGGAGAGTCAGAGAGTCAGACAGTTGGAGAGTCAGAGTGTTGGAGAGTCAGAGTGTCGGAGAGTCAGAGAGTCAGACAGTTGGAGAGTCAGAGTTTTGGAGAGTCAGAGTGTTGGAGAGTCAGAGTGTCTGAGTGTCAGAGTGTTGGAGAGTCAGAGAGTCAGACAGTTGGAGAGTCAGAGTGTTGGAGAGTCAGAGTGTCTGAGTGTCAGAGAGTCAGAGTGTCTGAGTGTCAGAGTGTTGGAGAGTCAGAGTGTGACTCCATACAGTCATGAGGTCAACGCCAAAGTCCAAACATTTATTTATTTATTTATTTTAAAATAGATGTTTGGATTTCCAAATGGACATTATGAGTTGTGTGTGTGTGTGTGTGTGTGTGTGTGAGACCCCAATCCTCGACCATACTACACTAGTAACATTTGAATCTATTTGTCAGGAACGTGTGTGTAAAATATTCCTTACACCGATTTACGAGTGGGAACTGTTTATGGCGGAGTTCCATAATTAAGAGAATACAGTAATGAAGTTTGCTGATTTTTGATGGCTTTTGCGTTCGTACGAACGAACGAATGACGTACTGTTTATCCGTGTCCCACCACAGGGAACCTGATCGTAAGTGCAAGGCAACGTATCTCATAAACACGAACACCGAACAACTAAATTTATATCTTTATTTCCATAAAATAGATGAGTTTTTATCCAGCACTTATTTTTAATTTGTTTTAAAAAAAATAATAATAACGAGATTATTTCATAACACAGTCTACGGAAAATATTCACAACAGCTTCATATAAAATGAGTTAGAACAGTTTTATTAGTCCACGAGATTGTTGGACAGGTCACAGTGTAACCAGACGACTGCTCGACATCAAGTTTGAAATATAAAGAAAGATCGCAGCTCAAACCCTCGGAGCTCATTCGCTGCATTCGGTGGAGGAGGATGTTTTCCAGTCTTTTTTTTTTCTGAAGGGTTTTATTGTACTCATTTTTTTCATAGCGAGCAACGTAGGGTATCTTTACACTGCCTGCTGTAAATAAAACTTGTAATCAATGGCAAACTGCTGTTGTGTAAGAGGAATAAAACACTTCAGGACGTGCTGTTATAGGCAAATAATCCAGGTTAATTGTTTAATTTAACTGCAACTTCGGTCGTTCCATCACACCAACTCATCACTGATTGTTTTCCTCTGAGAGCACGACACAGAGCTCAACACAGATACCACGTTTCAACCAACAGGGAGCGGGTTCTTGAACCGGTTCCATTCAGGATTCTTTGAAACCTTGGTGCAAAGTGAACCAGCCCACGTTTTCGCCAGTTTTGAGCAGAACCGTTTGAATCAAGGATGAAGGGAGGGCGTGGCAGCACAATCCACAACAGGAATAAACAGGAGGAGCAAGATGGCGGCGCGCACTGATTACCTCCGAGCTTTTATTCTGTTTTTGTAGAGAACATGTTTCTTTTTCCGTTGCGTTCTCCATCGCTGCACTCCGCTTCCTCTCCAAACTAATGACACACCCACTGATGTTGTTAAAACCAGCTATATTCCGGTTCCAGCTGGGAAACGAATTTTCAGGTTCCGGACCGATTTATTTCTGGTCGAAATGCTCTGAACGGGTCAAAATATGTTGCACGAATCAGAACAGAACCCGTTCCCTGTTGGGGGAAAAAGGGTAAGCGTGTTTGTTGTATTCATTACATCCACTCCCTGGCCACTTTTATAGGAACTCGTTCTTGATTCTAAGATCCCTGTTCTTGGCTGCAGGACTGGAACCCAATGTGGTCTTCTTTCCACTGTTGCAGAAGATGATGAGATGCTTTTCTGCTCACCACGGTTGTAAAGAGTGATTATATGAGTTACTATATCCTTCCTGGAAAAAAAAAAAAAGCTTGAACTGTTCAATCTGTCCATTTTCCTCTGGGCTCTCTTATCAACAAGGCGTTGTTTGTTTCCACCCACAGAACTGTCACTCACTCACTCACACACACAATGAATGTTTTTTGTTTTCCGCACCATTCTGTGTATGGAGACTGTTGTGTGTGAAAACCCCAGGAGATCAGCAGTTTCTGAAATACTCAAAGCAGCAGTCCATCCGGTCCATCTCAAACCAACACCCACGCCACAGTGAAAGAAAGTCACACCAAAATTGAGATCATAATTTTTCCCGTTCCGATGTTTGAACATTGTGAACATTAACTGAACCTCTTGATTTGTATCTACGTGATTTGATGCATCGTGCTGCTGTCGAGGGATCGGCTGATTACAGAACTGCATCAAACAGCAGGTGGATGGAAGGGTATTCCTAATAAAGTGGCCAGTGTGTGTGTGTGTGTGTGTATAATTTCTTGAAACAGCTTTTGAAAAATCAGTAAGAAGTGAAACACTGAAGAAATCTTGAATGCAATGAAACATCTGGCGCATCTGTTTTTTGTTGTTGTTGTTGTTGTTGTTGTTGTTGTTTTGTTTTTTGAAATTAGCGTTTTGGTTTCTACTCGTTATTTAACGTCACACAAATTCGTAAAAGTTTCAGTACATTTTCCCGTTCGTTGTTCTCCATTCTCTGTCGAATCAGAATCACTGGAGGATCACTGTTTTTGAGGAATTGTTTTAAATCTCTGGACTGCTGCGCCCGTGCCAAGTCTCAGGATGGCGCAACAGACTAAAATAGCACGTAAACGTTTTCTTGTAACTTTGAACATGTCTTCCAGAAACATTTCGAATAGATTAGCGCACAACATCCGTCTTCATAGTTAGACTCGTATTAATGCGTAATGTTAATGAACAAAACAAAAGTAGAGATTGTGGAAAAAAGCGATTTCTCTTTTTGGGAACTCTCGCCTGAAGGGTTAGAAGTTTTCTAAGAGTTTGCATCACACACTAAACTGATTTTCGGAAGGTGAAAATTGTGTCGGTTTCTGAATCAAAGGCGATCACTCGGAGCTACAATCATTCTTTAATCACGGAGTTTATTAGGTTTAGATTTTTATTATTAGCTCACAGGAATTCTTGGTAGTTAAGCTGCGAGAACGCAGCGAGGCCGAGTTCCACACGGTTTCCCATCCGCTACGCTGCATACGTAAGGTTTAGACTGGGATTCCAGATGTTGATGACGGATGAATAATTATTATTAAATCCAATCAAATATGAATAAAAGTTTGATTAAACGTATGACAACATGATCTTGAAATGAGGTAGAATTGATGATGATGATGATGATAATGATGATGGTGATAATGATGTTATGATGATGATGATGATGATGATGTTATGATGATGATGGTGGTGGTGATGATGGTGATGATAATGATGGTGATGATGATGATGATGATGACAATGATAGTGGTGGTGATGGTGATGATGATGATGATAGTGGTGATGATGGTGGTGGTGGTGATGATGATGATGGTGAAGATGGTGATGATGGTGCTGATGGCGATGGTGATGATGATGGTGATAATGATGTGATGATGATGGTGGTGGTGATGATGGTGATAATTATGGTGATGATGATGGCGGTGATGATGATGGTGGTGGTGATGACGGTGATGATAATGATGGTGATGATGATGGTGATAATTATGTTATGATGATGATAGTGGTGATGATGGTGATGATGAGGATGGTGATAATGTGATGGTGGTGGTGATGATAGTGATGATGGTGATGATGGTTCTGATGGTGATGGTGATGGTGGTGATGATGATGGTGATGATGATGGTGATAATGATGTTATGATGATGATGATAGTGGTGGTGATAATGATGATGGTGTTGATGATGGTGAAGATGGTGGTGGTGATGATGATGATGAAGATGGTGATAATGGTGATGGTGGTGGTGGTGGTGATGGTGATAATGATGCTATAATGATGATGATAGTGGTGGTGATGATGATGATGATGGTGATGATGATGATGGTGAAGATGGTGATAAGGGTGATGGTGGTGGTGATGATGATGATGAAGATGGTGATAATGGTGATGGTGGTGATGGTGATAATGATGTTATAATGATGATGATAGTGGTGGTGATGATGGTGATGATGATGGTGAAGATGGTGATAATGGTGATGGTGGTGATGATGGTGAAGATGGTGATAATGGTGATGGTGGTGATGATGGTGAAGATGGTGATAATGGTGATGGTGGTGATGGTGATAATGATGTTATAATGATGATGATAGTGGTGGTGATGATGGTGATGGTGATAATGGTGATGGTGGTGATGATGGTGAAGATGGTGATGGTGGTGGTGATGATGGTGATAATGATGTTATAATGATGATGATAGTGGTGGTGATGATGGTGATGGTGAAGATGGTGATAATGGTGGTGATGATGGTGATAATGATGTTATAATGATGATGATAGTGGTGGTGATGATGATGATGTTATGATGATGATGATGGTGATGATGGGTGTGTCCACTTTCTTGTGTGGCTGTATTGTATAGTAAAAGCACATCTGGACATGAAGTTCCTATATCTCATCTCATTATCTGTAGCCGCTTTATCCTGTTCTACAGGGTCGCAGGCGAGCTGGAGCCTATCCCAGCTGACTACGGGCGAAAGGCGGGGTACACCCTGGACAAGTCGCCAGGTCATCACAGGGCTGACACATAGACACAGACAACCATTCACACTCACATTCACACCTACGGTCAATTTAGAGTCACCAGTTAACCTAACCTGCATGTCTTTGGACTGTGGGGGAAACCGGAGCACCCGGAGGAAACCCACGCGGACACGGGGAGAACATGCAAACTCCACACAGAAAGGCCCTTGCCGGCCACGGGACTCGAACCCAGACCTTCTTGCTGTGAGGCAACAGCACTAACCCCTACACCACCGTGCTGCCAAGTTCCTACATTTCCTGTAAATAAAATTATAGATACATCCGAAGATGCAGTGCGATGACAAACTAACTCATCTCAGAAATATGGTCATACATACATACATTAGGAATGAAAAGTTTGCACACCCCTACTCTGCTCATTCATAGTTTTTTTTCTGTATTGTGACTGTTTTCTACATTGTAGAACACTACTGAAGACATCAACACTATGAAATAACATTTGGAACACACACATGTGCATACATATACCGTATGTGTGTGTGTGTGTATCTACAGTGGTGCTTGAAAGTTTGTGAACCCTTTAGAATTTTCTATATTTCTGCATAAATATGACCTAAAACATCATCAGATTTTCACACAAGTCCTAAAAGTAGATAAAGAGAACCCAGTTAAACAAATGAGACAAAAATATTATACTTGGTCATTTATTTATTGAGGGAAATGATCCAATATTACATATCTGTGAGTGGCAAAAGTATATGAACCTTTGCTTTCAGTATCTGGTGTGACCCCCTTGTGCAGCAATAACTGCAACTAAACGTTTGCGGTAACTGTTGATCAGTCCTGCACACCGGCTTGGAGGAATTTTAGCCCGTTCCTCCGTACAGAACAGCTTCAACTCTGGGATGTTGGTGGGTTTCCTCACATGAACTGCTCACTTCAGGTCCTTCCACAACATTTCCATTGGATTAAGGTCAGGACTTTGACTTGGCCATTCCAAAACATTCACTTTATTCTTCTTTAACCATTCTTTGGTAGAACGACTTGTGTGCTTAGGGTCGTTGTCTTGCTGCATGACCCACCTTCTCTTGAGATTCAGCTCATGGACAGATGTCCTGACATTTTCCTTTAGAATTCGCTGGTATAATTCAGAATTCATTGTTCCATCAATGATGGCAAGCCGTCCTGGCCCAGATGCAGCAAAACAGGCCCAAACCATGATACTACCACCACCATGTTTCACAGATGGGATAAGGCTCTTATGCTGGAATGCAGTGTTTTCCTTTCTCCAAACATAACGCTTCTCATTTAAACCAAAACGTCCTATTTTGGTCTCATCCATCCACAAAACATTTTTCCAATAGCCTTCTGGCTTGTCCACGTGATCTTTAGCAAACTGCAGATGAGCAGCAATGTTCTTTTTGGAGAGCAGTGGCTTTCTCCTTGCAACCCTGCCATGCACACCATTGTTGTTCAGTGTTCTCCTGATGGTGGACTCATGAACATTAACATTAGCCAATGTGAGAGAGGCCTTCAGTTGCTTAGAAGTTACCCTGGGATCCTTTGTGACCTCGCCGACTATTACACACCTTGCTCTTATGAAAATCTGATGTTTTAGGTCATATTTATGCAGAAATATAGTTATACTTATAGTATACAGAAATATACTTATATATATATATATATATATATATATATATATATATATATATATATATATATTATTACACGGGGCGGCACGGTGGTGTAGTGGTTAGCGCTGTCGCCTTACAGCAAGAAGGTCCAGGATCGAGCCCCGTGGCCAGCGAGGGCCTTTCTGTGCGGAGTTTGCATGTTCTCTCCGGGTGCTCCGGTTTCCCCCACAGGCCAAAGACATGCAGGTTAGGTTAACTGGTGACTCTAAATTGACCGTAGGTGTGAATGTGAGTGTGAATGGTTGTCTGTGTCTATGTGTCAGCCCTGTGATGACCTGGCGACTTGTCCAGGGTGTACCCCGCCTTTCGCCCATAGTCAGCTGGGATAGGCTCCAGCTTGCCTGCGACCCTGTAGAACAGGATAAAGCGGCTACAGATAATGAGATGAGAGGAGATGATATTACACAATGGCATGAAGATATGAAGTTTATCTTCATGCCACTTTGTAATGTTCTTTATATTATATGGACACATCCAGACCCCCAAAAAAAGCTAGTTTATGAAAAGAATTTTAATTTTGAACCACTTCGCCATTTTGACAATGCATGTCCAGTCAGCGGGAAAACACTAGGAGTGACATCATTGGAGTGAAATATCGGGAATTATTATATACATGTGTTCTATTCCCTTCTAGTGGGTTTATTGATGGCATGCAATATTGTTATCATATCGCTTATCCTACGTGTATTACATCACTCTACCCAATGGAGACTGAGCGTTGAGTATGGTTTACAATATTGCACGGTTGTCAAGGCAACATGATGTCACACATCGGAGACTTAAAACTTCTGCACTAGCGAGCGACTGTGACAATTTGTAAACAAACATGGCTGCCAGGTTTGCTTTGTTAAATTCAGATGATTTTGAGAGAATTTTGAACAAGAACATCGCGTTGAACACCCGAAAGGAATGTGTACTAATAATAATAATAATAATATTGGCTGGCTCTTTTTCGCAGTATATCAGATATATTCCATTCAGCTAGCATGATACTGAATGAATTGAAGACGAGTAGCTGAATGGAATATATCTGATATACCACGAAAAAGAGCCAGCCAATATTATTATTATTATTATTATACATACACACATGTCAGCATTCTCAAAGGCTAACGCTAACTTACCTGCGATTTGGTGCTGTTAGTGCAGCAGTCCAGTTACCTTCTAACCAACGTAGCAGTCGTGTTTGCGAAGGCCAACGCTAGCGCAGTCAAGCTGATTATTATTATTATTATTATTATCTCATCTCATCATCTCTAGCCACTTTATCCTGTTCTACAGGGTCGCAGGCAAGCTGGAGCCTATCCCAGCTGACTACGGGCGAAAGGCGGGGTACACCCTGGACAAGTCGCCAGGTCATCACAGGGCTGACACATAGACACAGACAACCATTCACACTCACATTCACACCTACGCTCAATTTAGAGTCACCAGTTAACCTAACCTGCATGTCTTTGGACTGTGGGGGAAACCGGAGCACCCGGAGGAAACCCACGCGGACACGGGGAGAACATGCAAACTCTGCACAGAAAGGCCCTCGCCGGCCACGGGGCTCGAACCCGGACCTTCTTGCTGTGAGGCGACAGCGCTAACCACTACACCACCGTGCCGCCCCCTATTATTATTATTATTATTATTATTATTATTTTCCCTGTGTAATTTACTGAGTTACTTTTAAAATTAACATCAACAGCTACACACAGTGGCGCGACCTGGCAGCCAAAATTCTCTCAGAATCCTCCGCTTTTAATGAAGAAAACCTGGTGGCCATGTTTCTTTACAAACTGTCACAGTCGCTCACTAGTGCAGAAGTTTCACATCTCTGACATGTCTCTTTTCCAGTTTTTTGATGTCCATTAGTATGTTTTTCTCTTGTAAATATGTGTGAAGAAAATATCATGAAGTTTTGGTAGCCTTTCAGGTGTTCAGCACGTCTTTAGTTTCAGTTTTCCGTTGATTTATTTCATGCTTAAACCTAGCACTGGATTAGCCTCGTCTTCTCTGTCTCCCAGCCGACAAAGGAAATGGTTGCGCGCATGCGCAACAGAAAAGTTTTGTCATTGGATCTTCGCATGAGGTTCGACGTGTGACGTCATGTCTTGACAACCATGCAATAGCATAAACCATATTCAACGCTCGTTCTCCATTGGGTAGACTAGAGTGACGTAATACATGGATTATAAGCGATATGCTAACAATGTTGCATGCCTGAATGAAACCTGCTAGAAGGGAATAGAACACGTGTTTTTATTCCATTGAAAAAGTGTCCTGGATGGATAAAAATTCCCGATGTTTCACTCCGATGATGTCACTCACAGTGTTTACCTGTTGACTGGATGCTTGTTGTCAATATGGGAAACCAGTTCAAAATTAAATTTATTTTCATTAACTTGTGTCTTTTTTTGTAATTGTGTCCATATAATATAAAGAATGTTACGCAGTTCCGTGAAAATATATAGTTTATCTTCACGTGTTGAAAATATTTTCACTCGTTCACTTCACTCACCCGTGATATATCCACTCACCACTCGGAGAGAAACTTCATATCTTCACGGAACTGTGTAATATCCTCTATATATCTGCTCACAACATGGTGTTTAATGTAAACAGGAAGAAAGGCAGGTTGTAACAGGAAGAACATAACAGCTGCTTCAGCTGGTACAACATCTGTATGAATTTTAGTGAGTCACGCTGCATGTTTTCAGGCAGAACATATAAACATCTCACAAACTGATATTGATTTGGGGTTGTTTTTGTACAACATGTCTTTTAATTGTCACCTATGGGTCTTTATTTCTCCCCGGGATTGGGTTTAATCACATTTCCATTTTAACAGGGAGCTCTTGGAGCTCTAGGATTTTTTTAATGTAAATAAATAAATAAATAAATAAATAATCCCTTATTCACGTCCCCCGTAATCACCTTGTTAAACCGAGTGTTGTCCAGCTCTCATCCCCGCGCTCAACACTGCAACATTCCTGCGCTAGTTTACAGGGAATTCAGGTTAAAGCAGCCACCGCACACCAAATCACAGTGACTGACATGACGTTTGGAGTGCAGAAGTGTCAGTCGTGAGAGAGTGGGAGATTAATTATTCTCAGCTGGGAGCAGACACGCAGGTAAAAAGGAGGCAGGATGGAGGAGGTTGTCCCCCGGCTGTTCTCATTCACAATCGGTAGAGGCGTTGCTATTTTAAAACACGCTTCTCAAAAAATCTCCTCATACTGTCATGTTGAAAATCCCAACACGCCTGTATCAGACCCGGACGATAAAGCGGCGGGAACGAGTAATGGGGTCAGGTGTGCGCCGATATCACGGCTCCACATCAACGTAATTGACCGATCTATAACCTCGTCCACGCTTGGTTACTGTTGCTACGTAAGCTTGGCGGGTAAAGCGCGAATCGGATCCAACAGTCATGCTGCTAAGATTAGATGAGGAATGAGGATTTGGGTTTGGGTCCAGATGTAATGGAGAATGAAAAAAAAAAAATTCTCTGTTCAAGGAAAATCTGGAGGCGTGATCTAAGCACAGGTGATTTCGCTTGTGGACGTGGCCTGTCATGTTTAGCTTTTAGTTTGGAGAAAAAAAACAGCAGTTTTGTAAACTGTAAACAAATTAACTGATTTGTTCGGAACTGCGCTGGCTGAAAACTTTGCGTTCATTGAAACTCATTTCTTACGATTGCTAACTTTTTTAGATTAAAACAAATAATTATTTTTACAGTGTAGCTAGATGTATAGCACACAGCTGTCGATAGGATATACCCACACTGCTTTTGTGATTGATTAACATCGCACTACGCATTCGTTTTGTTGGCAGATTAGCTTAGCAAAGCAAGCTAACTCAACTAGCTATGTACACTCAACAAAGGCATGAGCGAGATTGCTGCTTTCTGAAACTGTATTTTTTCTTCATAAAGAAAAAAAAACCAACCTAAAGTTGTGAGCGTTCAATGTTTCAAAGTCCTTAAATATCTCATCTCATCTCATTATCTCTAGTTGCTTTATCCTGTTCTACAGGGTCGCAGGCGAGCTGGAGCCTATCCCAGCTGACTACGGGTGAAAGGCGGGGTACACCCTGGACAAGTCGCCAGGTCATCACAGGGCTGACACATAGACACAGACAACCATTCACACTCACACCTACGCTCAATTTAGAGTCACCAGTTAACCTAACCTGCATGTCTTTGGACTGTGGGGGAAACCGGAGCACCCGGAGGAAACCCACGCGGACACGGGGAGAACATGCAAACTCCGCACAGAAAGGCCCTCGCCGGCCACGGGGCTCGAACCCGGACCTTCTTGCTGTGAGGCGACAGCGCTAACCACTACACCACCGTGCCGCCAGTCCTTAAAGTGTTGATGACACGTTTTTGACATCTTTGGCGATGTTTTATAACATAAGTAATTCCCGATGATCCATATATTAATTCACGAAGGCACCTATTTTACAAGTTCTGATAAAAAACGCGGCTATTTGGGCAAATTTGACGGGGCTGCAGCACCCCGGAGACGAAAGAGGAGGAGGAGCTATATGACGTCAGCGAAAGAACCTTCCTCCTAACTTACCAGTTTGTTGTTGATGCGACAGGTGTTCAGTTTGTCATTATTTTATATATATATATATATAGTTATTATGCCTTCGCGTTGTGTTGCCGGCTTTTGCTCCAAAACCCACAAGGATGGTGTAAGTTTATTCAAGTTTCCCAGAGATCCCGAGCTGCATGCGAAGTGGGTGAAGCAAGTCAGGCGCACTCGTGACAAGTGGGAGCCCTCACCAACATCCGTCCTGTGCTCTGAACACTTCGATTTGGATTGTTTTGACACCCTTCCCAGCTTAAAAGAATCTCTTGGGTGTTCAGTTCATCACAAACGTGTGTTACTACCATCAGCAGTGCCTACACAGTGTTGCCAGATTGGGAGGATTCCCGCCCAGTTGGGCGGTTTCAAGTGCATTTTGGTGGGTTTTGAACATATTTTGGGCTGGAAAATGTCAGCAGTATCTGTTGCCAGATACTGCTGACGTTTTCCAGCCCAAAATATGTTCAAAACCCACCAAAATGCACTTGAAACCGCCCAACTGGGCGGGAAACCTCCCAATCTGGCAACACTGCCAGTATTCCGGAGGGGGTCTACTCATAGCTATGCTGGATCCAAAGACAGTCCTCCTGTCAGAACATGTGTTGTGAAACGACATAAGATAAAGGTACGTAGAGCTATAGATTCTACATGATAATCATACATCTAATCATAAAGTCGGCGTGATATCAGTCATGTATTTGGTTGTGAAAGCTTGCAGCTTTCATGTAACTGCCGCCTAGCAATGAGAGGCAAAGGGTAAAGAGGGTAGGCTATCATAGATTCTATTCAGAAGAGATCAGCACAATTCTAGACTCCCAGAAGAGGAAGAGCTAGCACTAGAGAGTTCACCGGTGTTTTCATGCGCCATTTCCATTGAGTAGAACCACAGTAGAACAGCCAGTGAACCGCAGCGTGTTCTTCCGCTGACGTCACAACATGGCCGCGAGCCACGGACCCAGTTTTCTTGCGCTGTGCAATTAAAAGTTGGATATTCGCGTAACAACAGCTTCTTTTCACATAATTATAACAGAAATCTAACATGTTTGCCATGTTGTATAGTTTATTTAAGAAATTGCATAGAGTCATGTTCGTGTCATCAGCCCTTTAAATATCCAATATCCAAATCCAATTTTCAGACTTTACACAAAACAAAATTTGATTTGTCCGCAGTTTGACTCTCCAGTATAAGATTCATCACTAAGAGATTTTTTGTTTTGAAAAAAAAAAGAAAATGCTTTTATTAGTTTATGTGGTGAATTAGTTTATACTGCAAAGTAAGGAGTCTCCAGTGTCAGTGCTTTGTCACAGATGTAAGGCTTGAAGATGTAAGTTGTAAAAGTTGTGTTTGTCTTATTTGTTAGCAGTGTTGTCCAGACAAACACAAACACTTTGAAACAGTTTGTTCCAGAGATACGTTTCGCAGTAACATTGTGGTTTCTTGGCAACACGATGAGCTACATTTTGGGGTGTTTTTTTTTTTTTGGTCTGATTAACTTGAAGCGAGAGAAAAAAAGAGATGCTGGTGAAGGAACAACCATTGATAGCTGCTACGAACTAGGAACTCGCTTGTTACGTAAATGTTCCAGAACTTTCAAACTATAAACTTATAAGAAGTACGACACTTTATTTCATAAATACAAAATTGTACCTAATCATTGGCGAATTGCTGTCGTGTAAAAGGAAGAAAGCACTTCAGGACATGATGTTAAAGGAAAATAATCAACAATGTGTTGGTGTGATGAGTTACTGTTATCTCGACAAAGATGTTTATTAGCTCATCTGGCCACAAGGCGATGAGTTTATGTTCTCGTCGTCCATATTTCACAAAAATCGCTTCTTCTGTCTCAATCCTTCACCAATTTTTATTCTTTTTTGGCAGGAAGGTAGATCTGCCCACCTGGGGTGTATATGAATAGCTTCTACCCACATTTGCATAAATGCAGTTAATAATGAAGATGTGGAGTAATTAATCAATCCCTAACGAGCAGTTTCCACACAAATTGTTTCTTCTCTCTCAATTCTTCACCGATTTTGATTCTTTCTCTCATGAAGGTCGGGGTACCTAGGGTGCATATAACCTCTACCCAGATTTGCTTCATTATAATTATTAATGAAGTTATGGACTAATTCAGCCTTAATTCAACAGTAGTTCAACAAAAATTGCTTCTTCTCGGTCAATTCCTCGCCATTTTGGATTCTTTCTGGTAAATAGGTCGGTATTCCTTGGGTGGATATCGCTTCTATATATAGCTTGTATTTCGTGTATATAGCTCGCAACATTTATTGGCCAACTTTAGATCGTTCCTTCTGGACTAGACGGGGCCGGAGTGAGCTACGCTGTTACCAGCAGTCTCATTTTCCTTTCACAGCGTGTCCTCAAGTGCTTTAATTCCTTACTTAGTTTATTCTGTCATAATTTTGTGTCAGTGTTCTGTAGAATTTTTAAAAGTAAACTGTTAAATATTATGAACATTATTATAATCAATCGATCGATCAATTAATTAATCATTATTATTTTTTTTGGGTGCAGCTGGTCTTTGAAGGGTCTTTTGTTTGCGCTTCCACGTCCAACAATCAGAGAAGAGAAGGAAATAAATACATAAATAAACAAGTGTTGTCATATATATATATATATATATATATATATATATGTCCCCTATGCCCGGGCGGCACGGTGGTGTAGTGGTTAACGCTGTCGCCTCACAGCAAGAAGGTCCGGGTTCGAGCCCCGTGGCCGGCGAGGGCCTTTCTGTGCGGAGTTTGCATGTTCTCGCCGTGTCCGCGTGGGTTTCCTCCGGGTGCTCCGGTTTCCCCCACAGTCCAAAGACATGCAGGTTAGGTTAACTGGTGACTCTAAATTGAGCGTAGGTGTGAATGTGAGTGTGAATGGTTGTCTGTGTCTATGTGTCAGCCCTGTGATGACCTGGCGACTTGTCCAGGGTGTACCCCGCCTTTCGCCCGTAGTCAGCTGGGATAGGCTCCAGCTTGCCTGCGACCCTGTAGAAGGATAAAGCGGCTAGAGATAATGAGATGAGATGAGATGAGGTCCCCTATGGGCCCATGTGGCTTCAGTTGCTTAGAAGTTACCCTGGGGTCCTTTGTGACCTCACTGACTATTCCACGCCTTGCTCTTGGAGTGATCTTTGTTGGTCGACCACTCCTGGGGAGGGTAACAATGGTCTTGAATTTCCTCCATTTGTACACAGTCTGTCTGACTGTGGATTGGTGGAGTCCAAGCTCTTTAGAGATGGTTTTGTAACCTTTTCCAGCCTGATGAGCATCAACAACGCTTTTTCTGAGGTCCTCAGAAATCTCCTTTGTTCGTGCCATGATACACTTCCACAAACATGTGTTGTGAAGATCAGACTTTGATAGATCCCTGTTCTTTAAATAAAACAGGGTGCCCACTCACACCTGATTGTCATCCCATTGATTGAAAACACCTAAATCTAATTTCACCTTCAAATTAACTGCTAATCCTAGAGGTTCACATACTTTTGCCACTCACAGATCTGTAATATTGGATCATTTTCCTCAATAAATAAATGACCAAGTATAATATTTTTGTCTCATTTGTTTAACTGGGTTCTCTTTATCTACTTTTAGGACTTGTGTGAAAACCTGATGATGTTTTAGGTCATATTTATGCAGAAATATATAGAAAATTCTAAAGGGTTCACAAACTTTCAAGCACCACTGTATCGTTAACAATGAAACAAAGAAACCCAACGGAAAACAATACCTCACCCCCTGGTGGACTCTGTCCCAGGCAAGGTAATGAAAGTCATGCTTTTCATTGGCCTAATTTCATCATGGATTACATTTTTACATCTCGATGCAAATGTGTTTCTGAATGAACTCGATGCAGAAAGCAGGGAGAAAGGGGTGGCATGGTGGTGTAGTGATTATCTCTGTCGCCTCACAGCAAGAAGGTTCTGAGTTCAAGCCCAGTGACCGACAGGGGCCTTTCTGTGTGGAGTTTGCATGTTCTCCCCGTGTTCCTCCGGGTGCTCCGGTTTCCCCCACAGTCCAAAGACATGCAGATTAGGCTAATTGGTGGCTCTAAATTGACCGTGAGTGTGAGTGTGAATGGTCGTGTGTCTCTGTGTGTCAGCCCTGCGATGACCTGGTGATTTGTCCAGGGTGTACCCTGTCTCCTGCCCATAGTCAGCTGGGATAAGATCCAGCTTGCCCGTGACCCTGCACAGGATCAGCGGCTACAGATAATGGATGGATGAAAGCAGCGAGGAAACTGAAGAACGAGTTGTACGCCGTGTCCATCATGTGTCACTGCTTTCATCTGCCTTCACGCTGGATTTCCTTCTTGTTGATGAAATTTCGGATTCCGTGAACCAAATGACACCAAAATCGTGAAGAAAATAAATTTCCTATTAGACTGATGATTTTACGATGGATCTCGTGCAGAAATCGAATCAGATTGAAAGCAGGAAAAATAAATTGGACTCCTTGAATCATCTCATCTCATCTCATCTCATCTCTCATCTCGTTATCTGTAGCCGCTTTATCCTGTTCTACAGGGTCGCAGGCAAGCTGGAGCCTATCCCAGCTGACTACGGGCGAAAGGCGGGGTACACCCTGTCACCAGGTCATCACAGGGCTGACACATAGACACAGACAACCATTCACACTCACATTCACACCTACGCTCAATTTAGAGTCACCAGTTAACCTAACCTGCATGTCTTTGAATTGATCCCTAAAAATTAATGTTCATTGTAAACTTTCTTTTCACACTGTTTCTCAGAATGACATTGAAAAAATTATAGATAAGTTAGCACCTAAAACCAGTTATGGATTCGATGAAATATCTACAAAGCTATTAAAAAGTATTAAATCTGTACTATTGTCACCAATTTTAATTATAGTTAATCAAATGATAACCACTGGTATTTTTCCAAATTTGTTAAAAATAGCCAAAGTCACTCCTGTCTATAAAAAAGATGATGAAACACAGTTCTCAAACTACCGCCCCATTTCATTACTTCCTGCTATGTCAAAAATATTTGAAAAAATTATATATAATCAACTTTATGACTATTTTCATGCTAATAAATTATTGATAAATTCTCAATATGGCTTCCGATCTAATCACTCAACAGAATTTGCAGCTCTTGAACTAACTGATCGACTTATCTATGAGCTTGATAATAATAATATACCACTTAGTGTTTTTTTAGATCTTTCTAAAGTGTTTGACACCTTAGATCATACTATACTTAAAATTAAACTAAGTCATTATAGAATACAAGGTCTATCTCTATTACTCTTGAAAAACTATTTATCCAATCGGAAGCAATATGTATCATTTGAAGATCATAACTCGTCTCATCAATCTTTAAACATAGGTGTTCCCCAAGGATCCATTCTTGGCCCCCTACTTTTTATTATTTATATGAATGATATAACAGCAAGTAGTAAGCTTTTCTCATTCATAATATATGCAGATGACACAACCTTACAAACAACTGTCAAAATAGATTTAAATAATAAACAAATTACAAACATTTCTACAGTAAATGATGAATTACAGAAAGTAAACAACTGGTTGCTGTTGAATAAGTTATCAGTGAATGTTAATAAATCTAAATTCATTGTATTTCATACACCACAAAAATCAGTTGGGCACATTGATCTCCAAATAAATAATACTTCTATTGAAAGAGTCAGTACATTCAATTTTCTTGGTCTAACAATAAATGAAAACCTCAATTGGAAAGATCATGTTGACAAAATTGCAAACAAAATTTCTAAAACTTTAGGCATACTAAACAGATTAAAAAAATTAGTGCTGTCAAAAATGTTGCGTTATTAACGCGTTAACTTGACTCAATTTTAACGGCAATAATTTTTTTATCGCGAGATTAACGCTCTGTGACATGATGTAGGTTTTTCATAAGCTTTTGAAACTGCCAGGAACTTGGAACAGAGACTTTGCTTAGAAAAACGATAGCAGCTAGACTGTAATGCCACGCCCCACACAGCCAGAGTCCTCTGCCCTCCCCCCCAAAGAACCAGCGCGGGCAGTGCGCGCTAGTAGAGATGGGATTTATGGCTCTTTGATGGGATCCGCATCTTTGTGATCCGTTCTTTGAAAAGAGCCGTTCAAAAGACTGGCTCATTTGGCTCTTTTTAAATATTCATTCAGTTTTAAGAAGACAGCGTTTAAAGAAGCCAGATCCCTCTGAACTGTAAACTCAATGCTATCCCAGAAATCCTTCCTGTAATATGCAAATTTGGCCGCCTCTGATTGGACAGCGCGATGCATCAACAGGCAGAAAGTGTAAAAGTACAAAATGTGTTAAGTGAGCTGAAACAGTAAAGATCAGACTCAATGCAATATTTATCAACGAACAACTTAAAGTTAATATAATAGTGTACTTTATATTATAATCAAGCATGTCAAGCCTACCGTCACTGTGTAACCTGTCTCTCTGATTAGAGTTGTAGACTAACTCAAGCAGTAGATCACTTCACTCATGGTTCTTTTGCTAGCCCCGGTGTTCGGCTTAGGTTTCACTTTGCAGTGGCTGTGTCAAGACTTGTTATGCTTTGCAATAAAAAAAAAAAACATTGGTACAAAGCAAGCCCATTCACTTTTTTATGCTGATAAGAGAATTACAATGGTTTTTCATGTGACAAAAATGTGCGATTAAATTGCGATTAATCGCAAGTTAACTATGACAGTCGCGACATTAATCGCGATTAAATATTTTAATCGCTTGACAGCACTATAAAAAATATTTTACCCCTTGATGCAAAAATAAAGATTTACAATTCTCTTGTGTTATCACATCTAAACTTTGGTATCTTACTTTGGGGATTTAATTGTGAACGGATTTAAGATTCAGAAGAAAATTATTAGAGTCATTTCATGTGCTAAATATAATTGTCATACAGAACCCTTGTTTAAGAACTTCCATTTGTTGAAGCTTGAAGATATTTTCTACTTACAGAAGCTTAAATTCTATTTCAAATATCATGAAGGCACTCTTCCCAGCTATTTTCAATCTCTACCTTTTAATATTGTAACTCCAATTCATAAAACACGCTCATCAAGTCAAATTTATCAACCAAGAACTAAACACAAATTTGCTGAAAAATGTGTTAGATATGATCTACCTCAAACTATTAAATCCACACCAAAAATCATTCTAGAAAAGGTTCATACACATAGTCTTCAAGGGTTCTCTTCATATGTTAAACGCTATATCATTCAGAACTATAGTGTGAGCTGTAATATTGTGAATTGTTATATATGTTCTAGATAGATGTGCTTCATATATATAAAAGAATATTGTTTATACACCACTGACTGCATGCCTACTATTATGTATAATGCTTAAGTATGTTATATATGGGCGGCACGGTGGTGTAGTGGTTAGCGCTGTCGCCTCACAGCAAGAAGGTCCTGGGTTCGAGCCCCGGGGCCGGTGAGGGCCTTTCTGTGTGGAGTTTGCATGTTCTCCCCGTGTCCGCGTGGGTTTCCTCTGGGTGCTCCGGTTTCCCCCACAGTCCAAAGACATGCAGGTTAGGTTAACTGGTGACTCTAAATTGAGCATAGGTGTGAATGTGAGTGTGAATGGTTGTCTGTGTCTATGTGTCAGCCCTGTGATGACCTGGCGACTTGTCCAGGGTGTACCCCGCCTTTCGCCCGTAGTCAGCTGGGATAGGCTCCAGCTTGCCTGCGACCCTGTAGAAGGATAAAGCGGCTAGAGATGATATGAGATGTTATATATGCAAGATTGTTCAAACGTGACATTGCTACGTGTAAATTTATCAAGATAAGTCAAATGCGAATTTTACCACAAACCTAAACATCATATTATGAAAATCTAAAAAAAGTTAATTACAAATATTTTATGTTCCTGCAGGGAGCCGAAGGTGGCCTGCATGATAGCGGTTTTATTTTCATTACCTTAATGTAGGTCCCCTGGATCTTTCATATTTCCTATTTCAAGTATTTTTGCTTTTTTATGCTTTATGTATGTTTGTTGAAGATCCAAATAAATAAATGAATTCTTTGACTGTGGGGGAAACCGGAGCACACCCACACAGGGAGAACATGCAAACTCCACACAGAAAGGCCCTCGCCGGCCACGGGGCTCGAACCCGGACCTTCTTGCTGTGAGGCGACAGCGCTAACCACTACACCACCGTACCGCCCAACTTGAATCATATATACAAAAAAAACCTCTCTGCTCTAATGTCTCGTGTATGAACAGTACCGTGTGTGTGTGTTCTGACACCAGCACCTCCACACGGTGAACATGTGTGTCAGTCCAGCTGCTAACACCAAACGCTCTTGTAAATTGTAAACAAGCCTTAAGCACATAAACACACACTTCTACACAGAGGACAAAGGAGAGAGAAAGAGAGAGAGAGAGAGACTCGGATCAGTGCACAAAGAGGTTAATTAAGTGTCTAATACAGTGGCAGGGCAGCCGCTTGACACTCATCCTCTTTAACAGGTTTACGGACGCGGCTGCGCTCTCTCGCTCTCCCTGCAGTCTTCACGCTCTCTTCCATTCCACAAATGTAACGAGAAATGGATAAAAACTACGACGTGTCATCCTGAAATAAATGAATCATTGCAGTTGTCGGCGAATCGCTGTTGTATAAGAGGAACACGTCAGGACACACTGTTCCAGTCAGGACGATGTAAACTGTGACTCCGCTTCATCACATGACCTTGGTGCTGATTGTTTTCCTGTAACAGCATGACACACAGTGTTTACTTCATTCCTGAGCAGCAACCTCCGCCCTCTGCTCCTGTTTGTAGTCAGAATATTCAGTTATCCGAAACATAACTACAATTTATTACGTTTTTCACATTCAAAATGGTCCTCATTAGCTGAAATGTCTACCTTTTACAGAGGCAACGTGTTACACAGCCAATATTTTAGAACAGAAACAGTCTTAAAGGGAAAATAAGTGATTTTTTTTTTTTTAATGCTGAATCACTCTCTGATGATTTCCTCAATCATTGTGTCCGACTCCACCGATGTGGACTGTATATAATTATTCTATCCACATTCACTGGATATGAGCAATCGTGCGCTCTGATTGGCTACTTTACTACTAGGATATCAGCTCATATACCGTGAATAGAGAAAAACTAAATGTCAGAGTGCATCAAGACAAATATCACTTTATCAAGTATTTAAAAGAAACAGAAATAGCTAAAAGAATATATATATATCCCCCCCCCCCCAACAATATCTCCTGTTCCACACTCCAGCCCAGTCAGTGGTGGTAACACACCTTTAAGCTGGTTTGCCAACCACCAAAAAAAACCCTAAAGAAGAAGAAAAACAAAATGGCGGAGCGTGTTACTGAAGCAACCGAGGATGAAATAAAAACTCGACTTGAAAACAAAACCCTAAAAAAATACAAAAAATAAGCAACAAAATATGGAATGAAAGCATTTGATGGTAAGAACATGTATTTTTTTATTTTTTGAGAATTATTATCTCATCTCATTATCTGTAGCCGCTTAATCCTGTTCTACAGGGTCGCAGGCAAACTCAGGTCATCACAGGGCTGACACATAGACACAGACAACCATTCACACTCACATTCACACCTACGCTCAATTTAGAGTCACCAGTTAACCTAACCTGCATGTCTTTGGACTGTGGGGGAAACCGGAGCACCCGGAGGAAACCCACGCGGACACGGGGAGAACATGCAAACTCCACACAGAAAGGCCCTCGCCGGCCCCGGGGCTCGAACCCGGACCTTCTTACTGTGAGGCGACAGCGCTAACCACTACACCACCATGCCGCCCTAGAATTATTATTATTATTATTATTATTGCATTTTTCACAAATTGCTCCTGTCTTTTCACTGCCGGTTTGCTTGCATTCTTCATCTTTAAGCATTAAAATTTGTTGAATTTTTTTAGACTGGTTCAAAAGCTCACAGAAGTTTGAAAATTACAGAACTGAATTGTCCAAGGAAGAATTAAATAAATGTCTAAAGCTGTTCTATACCTCAATGGCACGACAGTAAGACGGCGCTTTCTACAAAAAAAACAAAACTAAAGTAAATTCGTGCGGCCATCGATCGGTTTTTAAGAAGTCTGACTAAGCAGAAATGATTTTGTCGGATGTTTTGTACAAAAGGTTTTATTTATCGAATTTGCAAAAAATAAAATAAAAATGCTCCGTTCCTCAAAACCCAGTGAATGTGGATAGACAATCTCGCCGTGCATGGATTATAGACAACTCGGTGCTACGTGCCTCATCGGCTGTTGCCTCACAGCAAGAAGGTCCAGGTTCGAGCCCCGTGGCCGGCGAGGGCCTTTCTGTGTGGAGTTTGCATGTTCTCCCCGTGTCCGCGTGGGTTTCCTCTGGGTGCTCCGGTTTCCCCCACAGTCCAAAGACATGCAGGTTAGGTTAACTGGTGACTCTAAATTGAGCGTAGGTGTGAATGTGAGTGTGAATGGTTGTCTGTGTCTATGTGTCAGCCCTGTGATGACCTGGCGACTTGTCCAGGGTGTACCCCGCCTTTCGCCCGTAGTCAGCTGGGATAGGCTCCAGCTTGCCTGCGACCCTGTAGAACAGGATAAAGCGGCTACAGATGATGAGATGAGATGAGATGATTATTATCAGGCAGTATAATCTCTTAGTTTTTCCCAACTGTAAATGTGTTGTTGAGACAGTAGAGGGCACAATAACGTGCAATAGCGGGAATGCACGTGACTTCACTATAGGTGGAAGTAACACAGCTCTAATGCTGCCAAAATGCACAAAAACAAACATCTAAAATGTGAGAGAGCTGCTGTGTGATTGTGCGCAAATAGATTTAATAAGAAATCAGAGGTCTGTTTTAACAGACTGCTGAAAGATAAAGAGAAGTGCATGGAGGGAGTACAAATGTTCATAAGTTTATTAAGAAAAGTCCGATTTGTTATAAACTTTTTCATTTTTAATAAAAGGAATATTTTAGTGAATAGGCTTTTATGTTTGACTACAATCTTTAAAACTGTGGGGAAATAATTATTTTGGTTATTACGAAAATGAAACGAGTTTTTTTTTTATTTAACAAAAAGAATATTTAAGTTGACAAAAAATAGGAAAATTAATGTTGCATTTGTTTGGTTAATTTTTTTTCAAAAAAATATCATAGGCAAATCGAATTATGAGCCCAATATCGTGAATTGGTTCATGAATTGTGTGAACATACAGTACTGTGCAAAAGTCATAGCCCCCTACTTTTTCATACAAGCTTTGTTATAGATTTCTATTTTATGATGTCTATATTATTGAGTCAAAATGTTACAAAAACATTTTAGACTTCCAAACATTTTTGTTTGTTTTTTTTTCCAGCACAAAATTAAATGTAACAGGAAAAAAAAGTCAAGTCAAGTTTATTTGTATAGCGCTTTTAACAATAAATATTGTCACAAAGCAGCTTTACCGAATTTTAATGACTTTAAACATGAGCTAATTTTATGCCTAATCTATCCCCAATGAGCAAGCCTGTGGCGACGGTGGCAAGGAAAAACTCCCTCAGACGACATGAGGAAGAAACCTCGAGAGGAACCAGACTCAAAAGGGAACCCATCCTCATTTGGGCAATAACAGACAACATGACTATAACATTAACGGTTTTAACATGAAGTCAGTTTCGTTGATGCTATAAACCCCCACCGACGGAAACCCGAGCGCAAAACTGTTCACGACAACCGCAGTCCTAAAGTCAGCAAGTCAACTGCAGTCCCCAGCCACAAAAGCACCACTGCAAGAGTCCAGAGCGTCCTCCAGGAGGAAGAAAAAGTCATGTGTGTATCTGAGCAGAATATTCCATAAGCGAGCACTTTTCAGATTAAAAAAGAAAACATAATGAAGGCTGCTGGGTTTTGGTGCAAAATGAAGAAGTGAGTGAGACAGTCAAAGTGTCCTGAAGAACTGTGGCTGGTTCTGGTTCTGTGAGATGCTCAGTAAAACCTGCAGCTCATTTCCGCATAAAACTGCACTCACTGGACCTGAGACGGATATTGTGGTTTTTTTTTTTTTTTGAAAGCAAAGGGTCGTCTCACACCAAATATTGACTGTTTTATTCATTTATTACAACTTACTGATTACAGTATTTTTTTTAAATATTGAAACATTTCATTTCATTAATTTTAAAGGGGAACAGAGGGCAATATATAGAGTAAATATAACAATAAAACACACATTAACGAACCTTATTCAAGACTTACAAAAGTTTTTTGTTCTAAGGTTGGAAAGTTATAGTGTTTTGAAAGTAGCTCGAGCAAACTATTTCCGCAGTTTGAACAGCCCGCCATGATATTAATTTTATCCAATCAGGATGCACGTTCTGGGCGGCACGGTGGTGTAGTGGTTACCGCTGTCGCCTCACAGCAAGAAGGTCCGGGTTCGAGCCCCGTGGCCGGCGAGGGCCTTTCTGTGCGGAGTTTGCATGTTCTCCCCGTGTCCGCGTGGGTTTCCTCCGGGTGCTCCGGTTTCCCCCACAGTCCAAAGACATGCAGGTTAGGTTAACTGGTGACTCTAAATTGAGCGTAGGTGTGAATGTGAGTGTGAATGGTTGTCTGTGTCTATGTGTCAGCCCTGTGATGACCTGGCGACTTGTCCAGGGTGTACCCCGCCTTTCGCCCGTAGTCAGCTGGGATAGGCTCCAGCTTGCCTGTGACCCTGTAGAACAGGATAAAGCGGCTAGAGATAATGAGATGAGAATGAGGATGCACGTTCATTTTCTCTGCGTAACACTCATGACGTATGTATGTGCCCAGTTGTGTTGGCTCATTGAGGTTGGGAATAGCATGTGTGAATCGGAAAGTAGGATGAATTGTAAGTGATCGGCTACACAATGCCACAGTGTGTTGCTTTCGGGTGTAATAACAGGACCGATGGAAAGCATAACGATCCTCCAGACGTGTCTTTTCACTCGTTTCCGCTGAAAAACACCAAGCGAGTTCGAGCTTTCTTCTCTTCTTTCGTCATCACTGGAGTCGAGAGTACCTCTCCTAGGTTCAAACTGGTACCCTTCTAAGCCATAGCCTGCTTGCAGTGTGTCTTGCGGGATCTCTTCGTATGATTCGACAGAGCTGTCGCTTTCACTTGATGCGCCCGACGCCATGATTACACGCTTCTCTTCTAGTGCAGTGGGTAGGGCTGACGTCACGGTCTTTTAAAAATGGCGACTCTTGTGCCGTTTAGCGTACCGACTATTATATTTACAATTACCAAGATATTTTGTTGTTTTCTAGTATATAAATTTGATAGAATACTTAAGAATACGTTACTTTGTCACATCAGCAACTGTATATATTATATTTGGTACCCCTTTAAGGCATTTTTGCTCGACAGCATTTCTTTACACGTGCCTAAGCCTTTTGCACAGCCCTGTATGTGTGTATATACAGTAAGGAAGAACATGGCTGAAACATGGTTTATGAAAGCATAAACGTTTCACATTACTATTAGATGATCGTATAATATAATATAGATGCCGTGATGTGCTCTCGTCTGTGTATGGAGTGCGTGAGTCGACTTATGATAAATAACAACTCACAGTAATCAGCAACTTAATGGAGGTTTACATTTATTTGTTTTTTCTTCATTTTTTAATTAAATAATAAAAGTTTAAGCTTATCCTGGATGTCTTTCGGTATCAGGCTTTCCTTGGATATCAGTCACATGACTTTTTTTTTTGCGGTCACCATATTCAGGACTAAAAGTAACTCAAGATGAAAGGAGGCTAAAATGACTCACTATCCTCCAAAGACAAGAAATGGCACTCGACCAAATAATCTGTGATCCTGATCTACTTTCCTCCGAGCTGCTAGTTTCAATTAAACTGTCTGAAATTTCATACACAACCATTCTAACTAATCAGGAGAAACTCAATTTATTTATTATTTATGTATTTATTTAAGAGTAAAGAACCTGAACATTTCTGGAATCCTTGAAAAGAAGAAGCAAAAAAAAAAAAAAAAACCACAGAGTGAAGCGAACATCAAAATCCACAAACTCACTTTCTGTTAGGGATTTGCTGGGATTCGAACGTGGTTCGCTGGTGTGATAATCCAGCAACCCCCCCACTAGGCCACCAGGGGGATGACTTAAGTGCAGAGGCATGAGGCGGAAGTAGAAAAGTATCAAAAAGTTTATTTACAAAATATACAATCCACAGCGGGCGGCACGGTGGTGTAGTGGTTAGCGCTGTCGCCTCACAGCAAGAAGGTCCTGGGTTCGAGCCCCGGGGCCGGCGAGGGCCTTTCTGTGTGGAGTTTGCATGTTCTCCCCGTGTCCGCGTGGGTTTCCTCCGGGTGCTCCGGTTTCCCCCACAGTCCAAAGACATGCAGGTTAGGTTAACTGGTGACTCTAAATTGAGCGTAGGTGTGAATGTGAGTGTGAATGGTTGTCTGTGTCTATGTGTCAGCCCTGTGATGACCTGGCGACTTGTCCAGGGTGTACCCCGCCTTTCGCCCGTAGTCAGCTGGGATAGGCTCCAGCTTGCCTGCGACCCTGTAGAAGGATAAAGCGGCTAGAGATAATGAGATGAGACAATCCACAGCAAAAAACAAAAGTAATCCAAAAGCTCAGAAGATAAAGGGAAAATAAAAAATATCCAAAAGTCCAAAGTCCAAAAATAAGAAAAGAAAAGGCAAAAATGCAAACGCTCAGAAGATCTCAAAAATTGTAAAAAAACAAAATTCAAAAAGGTCCAAAAAGAAAGCAAAGTACAAAAACCACAAAGACACAGGCAAGGACCATGGACCAGAGGGAACTAGCACTAACAGGCGTAGCATAGGAAAAAGACCCCGTGACAAGGGAACAAACAGAGGGGTATTTATACACACACTAATTAAGGAACAGGGTGGGGCAGGAAACAGGCAATGAAGACAAACACAAAAACACAGTGGCGGCCTCTAGAGGCCAAAGACAAACATGACAAGATGGAAATAACAGCGGCCTCTAGAGGCCAAAACAGTCCCAGTCCTAACAACTTTTACTGATGTTAGCAAGCAATACTTCCACAGCTAGCTAGCTAGCTAACAAAGCTGAGTAAACCTGCTTGTTTGTTAGATGACCCGAGAAACATTTTGTTTTGATGGATGTATCTTCAGCGCCTGCACAGCTAATGTGGCTAACTTTAGCGTTGTTTGCTAACACAGGATGGCAATAGCTAGTTTTATTAGCACACTCATATGTTTTGGGGCACCCAAAGCGCCAGGGGCATTTTGAGTTATTGACAGATTCAGAAAGTACAGTTTCTAAGCTTTCCAGTGATGCCTTCTATGTGGAGATCTGACAATATTTGAAGAATGTGTGGCCTTTTGAAAGTGCATACCTCTTAAAACAGGAAAGGGAGAAAATCGCCCTCAAAGTTTTCCTTCTCAGGCTACACCCACACGACAACGGCAACGAGATTTTTTTTTTTAAATATCGCGTCCACATGGGCAACGGATCAGTAAATAGGTCAGGTTCAACGCAACGCTTGCTGAAAACGATGCAATACACATTCCACACCTCTACATGCGCTGTAAGATGGTCCCATCGGAGACACCAGAACAATAGAAGTAGACGCATGCGCATAAACCCCTTCTTCTGTAGCATCAGCCACATAAAGTTTTGATTATTAGTCAGTAGCGTAAAATAGTATCTATTGTAGGGTGACCAGACGTCCCGGTTTTACCGGGACAGTCCCGATTTGGGGTTGTGTGTCCCGAGTCCCGACAAAAGTCTGTTGGGACATGGTTATGTCCCGGTTTTCGCCACTCGCGACGTTTGCGACTGAGCAGCGTGGGAATCATTAGCGGAGAAATGTCTGCATTTACTATTTTGATGAATTGACAGGAATCGCAAACTTTCCTGGTTACTGCCCCCTGGCCCTGTGGCATGGGTGTTTATTTAGCCACATTATTCCAGACAACAGAACGTGTTGCCATGCAACAATAAAATAAACATTAACTGGCGCGAATGTTCTTTGTCTAGCAGCTAGCAGCAGTAATGCTGCAGCAATTATGCCGAAAAGAAAATGTACCTTTTCCAAAGATTTACAGGGCACCTACCCCTTCCTCCGAGAGGTGCAGAACAATGCGCACGAAGCCGACTGCACACACTGTAAGTGCTTTGTTCTTGTACTGAGTTGGGTAGCCTATGTTGCAAATGCTGTGGGCTCCTGTGGGGGCTTTCCTCGGGCTGTCGCCCCTCTCCTCCTTTACTGCTGTTTTGTTTGAGTGTATATTTTACGGAAGCCGCGAGAGGCCCTTCATATAATCTTTTTTTATTCACCTTGTTATCCCGAGATAACGACATAATTAATTCAGGATCTCGAGAAAACAACACAACTAATTCAAGATCTCGAGAAAACAAAATAATTATTTCATGATCTCAGCTGGATCACTGTATCTCCGTCGGTAGAGATGAAGCCGGGCCAGTCTTCTGCGGAGGTGCCGCGGACTAATTTTGAAATTATCCCTTATTAAAAGACTTAATGCAATCTCTCCCTGTGTCAACCCCTGATCAAAATATCGCCTTATTAGGTGATCGATTATTCCAGACATTCTAATGACCAAAGTTGCGTCTATACAGAATGAGAAATAGCCCCAAAGTCAGCATATCACAAGTCTCTTGGCGCACCTGAATGAGCCATGTCTCAGCTGTTTACTCGAGATCATGAAATAATTGTTTTGTTTTCTCGAGATCTCGGAATAACGGTTTTGTTTTCTCGAGATCTCGAATTAGTTGTGTTGTTTTCTCGAGATCCTGAATTAATTATGTCGTTATCTCGGGATAACAAGGTGAATAAAAAAAAGGATTATATGAAGGGCCTCTCTTGGCTTCCGTAGTATATATTCTCAAATCACTTGTCTCTTTTTTGTTTCTGTTTAACATACCATTCTGACAGTTTGGCCATATTGCTGTGTTGAACAGCTTGTTGCAGCTTCCATTAAAGCGTTCACTTTTGTCCACATCTTCTTGCTTTATTCATTCAGTTGTGGGGAATGGTTAGTAAGGTTGATTCTGACCGAGGCTATGTTGAGGTCACATATCTACTTTTTAAGTTCATGCTATAGTGCGTACAATTTTAGAGATATAGCCTACATGTGCATATGCATTCTTCTTGGTGTTCTCACAAACAGGTGAAATAAATCAGTGTAAATGTGGCCTATGGACATAGCCTGGCCTATTCTCAGCCATTACAACATCTGTTGTCTGACCATAATTTAACTGATCTGTATACCACTATGCTACTAGATAACAAAATGCCTGTTTGCTTTATTTCATGTGAGATGTTGATAAATGTGAGCTTCAACAAAATGATAAGAGCACCTCTCTGAGTGTCACGTTTACGTAAAAAAAAAAGGTGTGCGTGCACGAGCAAGGTCGCGCGCAAAAGTGTCCCGGTTTCAGACTAGGGAAATCTGGTCACCCTAATCTATTGTCTAAGACACATATGCTGCTTTTCCACTACAAACGCGGCTGAGTCGGGCTGAGCCGTGCCGTGCTGAGTTGGGCTGAGTCGAGCTGAGCGGGGCTGTTGGAGTTGCATTTCGACTACAACCGCACTGAACCGTGCTGGCTGGAAGTGGGTGGACACATTGGGTGGAGTTAGCGAAAGTGGGTGGACGTCACGTGATGTCGTTAAGCAGCGCAAACAGTGACATCAGTGATCTTTTAAGCGGTAGTCTCACGACCCGAATAGTAAACAATAAACATGGAGGACATGGAGTCGTTAGTGTTGCTGGTCTTGGTGCTGTGGCTTGTTGTCACCGACAACGCCAACAGATACTGGCAAGAGCGTATAGATGAGGCGAGCCGCATAAGGCTTCAGAAATTCTCGTAATTCGTAATTCTTCTCCTTCCGGGTTTGCGGTGTTTACAGATCCCAGCGCGCTCGCGGGGCGTGTGTGGGCATGTGAGGACACTCCTCCTCACCAATCAGTGCACAGGGGAGTGTCTGCTCACGCCCCCAGCCTCAGTCGGCACGGCTTGGCTCGCTTCAGCCCCACTACAAAACCGTGCGAGTTTTAGGGGCTAAGCAGGGCTGAAGCGAGCCGAGTCGTGCTGGTTTTTGGTAGTCGAAACGCGAGCCGTGTCGGGCTGAAGTGAGCTGAAGCGAGCTGAAAAAGGGTAGTGGAAAAGGGCCATTATTTATATTTCATATTAAAACGTCTATGTAAATTAATACATAGAAAGCCTGGCCAGGCGCTGAACGTTCTTCTGCCTTCACTTTAAGAGAAATTCAGGGCGAGCCTGAGCCTAGGTTCTTCCCTGTCACTGTCACACGCGCACACCTTCTCACTCCCTGTCCTATGGCTATAGTCCCTTTAAATCACGTGCTCGTTTTTTGAATGGAGACGCGGAAAGAGGAATGAATGGGGGTAGATGGAGAGAGAGAGGAATGAATGGGGGTAGATGGAAGCCGGTACGCCAACATTCTGAGATCCTCCAGAATTCTTTAATGGTCCGGAATAAATTGAATGCTACACATTGATGGATTACTTTGTTCTTCTACGCCCTTTTTGAGGAATGTATTGTCGGACTTAAACCAACATCTGAAGAGGTAAGATCGCTCCTTTTTTTCCCCTATTTTTGCTGGCGGGATTGTCATGTGGTTGTGACGTCATCGTAAACAAATCCGTTCTACTCATCCAGACGACTTCGCAACAGCGCCGTTGCCAGATTTTTCCACTCTGGAACCCGTTCTCAAAAGATTTCGTTTTGGGACACCCAAAACGCCGGTGCCGTGTGGACGCCAGGCCGAAACGATAAACAATTTTATCAGATTCACCTGAATCCGTTGCCGTGTGGACAGGGCCTCAGCTACTCTGGGTGCAGGGCGGGTACATAATGGTGCTCATTTGCATGACATTAAGGAAAGCCCTACCCTCTACTAGCTAGCACGATGCTACTTTCATGTAAACAAAGATCACCACGTCGATTTTCCTTCCATGCAAAGTATGCCCAAAACAATTATGAAGTACAAAAATAAGTCCTAAAGTATACTTTAACGTTTTGTGGTTGAAAAATTACTCACACCGTAAGAAAGAAAGATAGCACGATGAGAACACAACTAACACAATGCTAGTTTCATGTAACCAAACCACAACACTCTCCGTTACATGCAAAAAGAACCACACAGCCTTAGATTAATAAACTCACCCCATCAGAAAGAGAAACGTCGCCTTGCACACATCAATGCCTCCGATGGAATATGTAGTCCTAGAACACTTCCTTTTGGTTGCATTTTTTTTGCTAGAAATGGTTATCTCCGATGTAACTACCGTGCGTCTGTTTGCTTCGTGGTGTTTCAGCTCCTCTGCGATCTGTTTAGCTTGCTCATTCCATAGTGAAATTACACGCCTGTATGCAGCTTAAGTAGCCACGAGCTCAGCTCGTATCATACAGCTGATTGGTGAAAAAAAAACCAAAAGCCTTAAATCATCACATGAATGGCCCATATGGTAATTTACCCACACCCCCCAGCAGGCTACAGTCCTGACAAAAACGAGACAATTTGCAACAAAAAATGTATGCTTTTCCAACAAAACAATCTATTATCTGAAATACTGATTGCATTCTTCAAGATCTCAACTTGCACATTATGGAAAAAAACGAAAGTCAGAAATTTAAAAAAAAAAAAAAATGCTTCTTTTGCGATTTTCTCGGATTCGTTTCGGCCGACATGCGTCCCTGGATTCCGTGATCTGACACTGTAATATCTCACAAAATATCAGCCCGTTCTGTTCTGTGGCTGGGAAGTTATTTAATTTGAGGGGATTAAAGCAAATAATGTGCAAGAATTCGCGCAGTCAAGCAGACAGAGGAAGTCCGTGTGCGCATGCGCAGGTTTCCCTGTGAGCGTGCACTGACAGTTCCATCATTCTGTTGCTAAACAAACAGCTGATCACACCGAGGTGCTCGCTGAGTGCCCATATTTATTAGGATAGTTTGGTCCTGCGTTTCCTTTCCTTCGTATATAACATAACGTCTTATCTTCTCGCTTTCTTTCCGTTACTGTAGTCAGTCTTTCACGTTTCATTCGCACACTCACGCCCTCCATTTTTCTCTCCTGTTTCAAATTTGTATCCCACAATGCCTTGCGTGAACGGGGAAAGCCCACCACGTGATGTGATGCATGATGTAGTGTTTTGTATCGGGTCATGGTGAAGCAGGAAAAAATAGCGGAGGATTTAGCGCCATGTGGAGATAAATTCATTAATTGTTCTATTTAAAAAAAAAAAGAATAAAATTGGAAGTCTGTGATTCGAATTCAGTAGCTTTTGGTCCACTAAACAAAAATAATTGGGTGTCGGGGAAAATTATTTTTATGACCTACAGTTGAAAAATCTGAAAGGCAATCCTTTAAAGGCAGGGATTATATGGTGTGACATCACAGGAAATGCTTGGATATGGAGTTGATGTTGTCTAAGTAACATTTGCTTATGTTAGCAGTGTACTATAGCTAGCTAGCTAACACAGCTACGATTCAGCCCTTTATTATCTCATTAGCGCAGACTAGAACATCAGTAGAAATGAAAACGAGTCTTTATTAATCTGAAAATAAACACCGGTTCTCTGACTCCGTCCTCAAAATGGCAGCTGTTATGAAAGCACAACTTTTTTCCCTCATGCTGACATCCTTTCCTCATGAAAACAAGGGATTTTGTTGCCTTTTCTTTCCATCAGGCGCTCCACATGGCCTACCCCTTGCTCAAATAATCCCCCGGCTCACACGGTCCTGATCCTAATCCTCCCACTTCCTGTCTCCTGCTGACCGGGCCTGGTACATGGCAGATTGAGAATGAGGAGGCACTTAAGTGTGTCCTGTGATGAGTTTTGTCCCTGTGTGTGTGTGTGTGTGTGCTGTTATCAGAGTGTGTGTAATTGGGTTCCGTGCGGGAGATGGCACTCGGGCCTGCGCTGTCCGTGAAGCTCTCAGGCTTCTCCGTACCCGTCAGCCTGCACTCCTGAAGGTGACTGCAAGAAGTGCCTTTGTGTTCTTATCTCTCTCTCACACAAACACACACACACACACACACACACACACTCCTCTCGAAACACGGCAAGAGTTAATCAACATGGACGAGGGGTTTCTCTGTCTGACACACACGCTGTCTCATGTCTCACTCGTAGTTTCTTTATTTCTTCCCCTCCGTCTGTCTTCTACTGTCTCTCACATAGATTTTTTTTATTTTTTCCCCACATTAAATCTGATGTGTTTTGGTAATTTCATGGATGCTAAGATGCCCCACAGATCTGTTAAAATGGTGTCTTGTCACACAGCAGCCATTTTGATTGCGATGTCACACTCAGGGTGATAAGAGGGAAGTTTATTAGTCGCTTTAAGAACAAAATGAAGACGATAGAGTTACTGAAGATTAAATCCACAGTGTTGAAGATCCAGTGGTGGCACGGTGGTGTAGTGGTTAGCACTGTTCCCTCACAGCAAGAAGGTCCGGGTTCGAGCCCCGTGGCTGGCGAGGGCCTTTCTATGTGGAGTTTGCATGTTGTGTCCGTGTGGGTTTCCTCCGGGTGCTCCGGTTTCCCCCACAGTCCAAAGACATGCAGGTTAGGTTAACTGGTGACTCTAAGGCCAAGTTTACATTAGACCGTATCTGTCTTGTTTTCTTCGCGGATGCACTGTCCGTTTACATTAAAACGCCGGGAAACGGGAATCCGCCAGGGTCCACGTATTCAATCCAGATCGTGTCTGGTCCGGTGCTGTGTAAACATTGAGAATACGCGGATACGCTGTGCTGAGCTCTAGCTGGCATCGTCATTGGACAACGTCACTGTGACATCCACCTTCCTGATTCGCTGGCGTTGGTCATGTGACGCGACTGCTGAAAAATGGCGCGGACTTCCGCTTTGTATCACCTTTCATTAAAGAGTATAAAAGTATGAAAATACTGCAAATACTGATGCAAATACTGCCCATTGTGTAGTTATGATTGTCTTTAGGCTTGCCATCCTTCCACTTGCAAGTGGTAAGTGACGCACATGCCCGACATGCACTGAGATCACACACACAGCGGCTCAGTCCCGAATCACTGCTCGTGCACTTCACTCGCGCGCTCTGTGAGCTGCGCAGGGCCGGAGTGCGCACCCTCCAGAGGGCACTCGCTGTTCAGGGCGGAGTGATTTGGAGCGCAGGATGCCTGCGGAGCCGAGCGTATCCGTGTATTGGTGTTGCTGTGTGCACACTAATCGTTTTAAAAACGTTAATCTGATGATCCGCTGATACGGTCTAATGTAAACCCCACCTCAATTGACCGTAGGTGTGAATGTGAGTGTGAATGGTTGTCTGTGTCTTTGTGTCAGCCCTGTGATGACCTGGCGACTTGTCCAGGGTGTACCCCGCCTTTCACCCGTAGTCAGCTGGGATAGAATCCAGTGTGCTCGTGACCCTGCACAGGATAAGCAGCTACAGATAATGGATGGATGGATGGATGGATGGATGAAGATCCAGTACATTTACCGGACTGTAGGCTGTTAGCTAGCTTGACTATGTTATGCAGCTAGCTAGTAATAATGTAACTAAAAGGGCACTCGGTACATCCACCAAGCCACATATTATCAATATCAGAATCGGAGCACTTGAACCTAGGATAATACCAAAGCTGTCCACCAAATTTCATCCAAATCTATTCACTACTTTTTGAGTTACATTGAGAACACAGAAACAGATCCTGGATCTGCATACATATCTGGATTTGCGTCAAAATCTCATCAATAGTTCCTTGGCTCATGGCTCACTGTTCCTCCAAATTTCACCATTACTTTTTGAGTTATATTAGGAACCGACAAACAAATGGAGGTGAAAACATAACCTCCAATAAAATTGGCGGCGCTAATAAACAGCCTGTAATATTAATAAAAGTAACTTTACGACTCAAAATGGCTGATCATAAACTTTAATGATGAGGTTGTGTGATGAAGCTGAAGTTACTCTTACCACATGGATGTTGATTATCATAAACCCAGAAGTGTTTTATTTCTGTTATACCACAGCTATATATATATATCGCAACGATTACAGTTTTTTTTTAAACTTGATGTCATCATTTTTATCTGTTTAAATTTAACAGTTATTCCACAAAATTGAGTCGTACATGAGCTGACAGCCGACGAGGCACGTAGCACCGAGATTGAGTGGAATAACTCTTTTATTCTATCCACATTCACTGGATTTTGAGAAACAGAGCATTTTTATTTTTTGCAAATTTGAGCCATAAAAACTTTATACAAAATGTCCGACAAAATCATTTCCGCTTAGAATGTAAACAAACCAGCAGCGAAATGACAGGAGCAATTTGTGAAAAATGCTATAATAATAATTCTTGAAAAATAAAAAAATAAAAAAGACTTTTTATTCTGTATTTTGTTGCTTTGTTTTGTATTTTTTGTGGTTTTGTTTTCGAGTAGAGTTTTTATTTCATCCTCGGTTGGTTCAGCAACACGCTCCGCCATTTTTTCTCTACTCACGGTATATGAGCTGATATCCTAGTAGTAGAGTAGCCAATCAGAGCACACGATTGCTTATATCCACTGAATGTGGATAGAATATTTATGTGCATAGAGCGTCTGTGAAACGAGTTAGCGATAAGCTAACTTCCCTCACTAGCTTCTCTTTTTTTGTCTCTTGAAGTTCACAGGACAAAAAAAACCCTCATACTTTGTTGCATTAATGCAAAACTGTAAAAAAAAAAAAAAAAAAGCGTAAACCTCAGACTCTGTCCTGCAGACGTCAGAAAGTTTACAGCTTTACCTCCGACTGTTACGGCACATCGATGTTTGTGTTTGTCGAGCGAACGTAAATCTCTGAGGTAAGAACATGAGCTAAGAGCTAAATTGAAAGCTTGCGTACGAGGTAGCTAGAGCTAGCTAGCTTATTAAATGAGACACTTTGTAGCTCCAAAACGACAGGGTTCAGGTGTTTTACTTCTTTCAGGAGAGTAATTTGAAATAAATAAACAAACAAACAAATAAATAAATCCTGACTACAGGTTACTTGCTCCCTCATTTTTAAATAATGACTCAGAAATGTTTCGTCATCGTGATTTTCTCATTAAAGGCCCAGTCACACAACCAAAACTTACGATTTACGCATGAATTGCGCATAAATTTCGAGTCGTGCGCGATTCATCAGTGCTGTGCGTAATTCATAAGTTTTTTTGACGTGGAGCATCAGTAGTTGTCAGTGGATGTTCGACGAATCGGGTTTGTGCGCGATTCCAGGTTTTGAGCTGCTCAAAAATATTGATCACGCACAAGTATGCGCGATTGTGCGCCGTTTAACGTAATTCGTGCGTCCTTTGCCGTAGTTCTGACGCGGACAATGCGCGACATATGTGTGGACCGTTAGTGGTTGATCGCAAGAAATTTACCGCTACCGCGCACGTCGATGACTTTTCACTGACGAATAACGCACATATCACGCATGTCTCGCTGTAGTAACACGTACATTTCACTGATATCCACTGACATGCGTGCTCTATGCGTCGTTCATCAGTGCTAGTGTGCGGTTCATGCGTGCTTATACGTGGTTCATACGCAGTTTATGCGTGGAGTGTTCGTCAATAAAAACCAGAAATTGTCCCTCTTTTGACCCTATGCGCTGATGTGCGTGATTTGTAAGTGATTGCAAGTGATTTGTACGTAGTTCATGCGCAATTAATCGGTGATTTTCGACCACGCACACCCCCAAAAAATGGTCAATTTCTCCACTGACAATCACGCACAAGCCAACTTTATACGTGATTTATACGTGATTTATGCGTGATCGGCTGTGTGACTGGGCCTTAAAGCAAAACGAAGTGACTCCAAATGACCACTTTTTTTTTCTCCTTAGAGGAGTACAAGTAGAATTTTAGCCAAAGCTGATCCTTTCCTCCATCTCTCCATTCTGGATGAGCATCAGTTTAAACGCTTATACCTCCACGGTTTGGTTCGAGACTCGCTCGCTCTGCCTCATCGCCAGCAGCACAGAGAAACTCGTTATCCTCCACTCCAATCTCTTCCTCGTCATCTTCATCTTCACCTCGGCTTCAGATAGAGGCCTCGTTAAGTGCCACTGCTCGTGGCTGCCATGTTGTCCGTGAGCTGGAGCTTTAAGAGCACTCGGGTTTCACATGAGCGAGCCGTGCGTTAATGACTCACTGAGCCTCTGAGTGCCGTCTGAGGGCTCGCTGAGAAGGGATGAGGGTCTGAATCCTGGTCAGAAGAGCTTTAACCTGAGATGAACTTCCTTTCTTTTTTTAAAACAGCGTAGCTATTTGTGGTCAGCACATCAAACAAGTGGGCGGAGTCGTATACAGGAAGTAGGCCTAGTTAATATGATGGTGTAGTATTGATATCGTGATAAATTATGTTGTAATATATGTTGTGATCGATTTTATGTTTGTTTTATTTAGATATTTTCAAATTCCTGTCTTGCAGCAGCTGATCTAATGGTGAAATGTTGTATTTAATCTCCTAAAATTGTTAAAAAAAAAATTTTTCCGTTTTTTTTTTCCGTTTCCGGTTGAGAGTACGTCGTGCGCGTTCTGGCTGCCGCTTCTCACCAGAGCTTTTTTTTTCTATTTTCATTTTATTATTTTTTTCTGTGTGTTTGTGTAGTTTGATGTTTGTTTGAGTGTTTTGTCCACTGGTTGTGGTGTAGCTCTGGACCTAATTTGGGCGTCGGTTCCCTCCAGGCCTTGGTTCGCCGTGGGCGATGCCTGCGCTCCCAGCTATGGACTGCAGTGAGCTCGTTGCTCATTTTACATCGTGGTTGTCCAGCGCTCTGCGCTTTAACGCTTGGCGTGGTGTTCCAAGCGATGTTGCTCGGTGGTGTCGCGGCGGCTGTGCAGGCGATTTGGACATACCAGCGCTCTGCATGGCGGAGCTTCTGTGCTCGCTTTCTGGATCCATGGCGTGGTGTTCGAGCGATGTTGCTGATGGCGTCACGGCGGCGGTGCTGGAGATGTGGGACTCGTGTTCGTCCGCCTTTTGGTGGGACTGTGGCCGCTACACCACGGGAATTACATCCTGACCCCTACTTGGTGTACTTTTTTTTATTTATTTATTATTTTTTATTATTATATTTATTTATTTTATTTTATTTTTTTCCTTGTCTATAATTGTAAAGCGTCCTTGGGTTTCTTGAAAGGCGCTATATAAATTTAACTTATTATTGTTATTATTATTATTATTATTATTATTAAAATGTTTTGAATTTTTTTTTTCCTGCGCAGTGTCAAATATATTTTTTAATATTTTATTTGTTTTTTAGCACACAGTATGGTGTAGATATTTCTACAACTTTTTTAAATGCAGCAAAACTGTATACTTATACACACACACACACACACACACACAAACACACCGGCCACTTTATTAGGTACACCCATACAATGCATCAAATCACGCAGATACAAATCCAGAGCTTCAGTTAATGTTCGCAATGTTCAAACATCAGAACGGGAAAAATTATGATCTCAATTTTGGTGTGACTTTCTTTCACTGTGGCGTGGGTGTTGGTTTGAGATGGACCAGATGGACTGCTGGTTTGAGTATTTCAGAACCTGCTGATCTCCTGGGGTTTTCACACACACACACGGTCTCCATACACAGAATGGTGCAAAAAAACATTCATCGAGTCAGTGAGTGAGTGAGTGAGAGAGCGACAGTTCTGTGGGTAGAAACAAACAAACACCTTGTTGATAAGAGAGGTCAGAGGAAAATAGACAAATTTGCGGTGGTTTGAGCTTTTTTTTTTCCAGGAAGGATATAGTAACTCATATAATCACTCTTTACAACCGTGGTGAGCAGAAAAGCAACTCAGCATGCAGCAGCAGAACAGAAGAACACAGTGTGTTCCACTCCTGCAGCCAAGAACAGGGATCTTAGAATCAAGAACAAGTTCCTATTTAAAGTGGCCACAAAACATTGTATTGTATCCAGTCAGTGTTGTAGTCGAGTCACTAAATCTCGAGTCCAAGTCTAGTCCCGAGTCCCCAGTGTTCAAGTCAGTCATTGAAAAAATTTTTGAGTCTAGTCCACTACTGATCCGAGTCCGAGTTGAGTCGAGTTCAAGACTCCATCTGCACCATTTGACGGTGGCTGTTTGTTTTAGCGCCATTAACATTAGTTTGTTCCTGAACATGACGTATGAACAGGTGAATGTGCTTCTCTTTGTCAGGGAGTGTGAAGTATTCGGTCAGAGATGGTTGGGAGACGGCCGGAAGTGCAGAAGGTGTGTTTATTAATACAAGTGAAGACGGTAAACAATCCAGAACGGCAGGCAAAATAGTAAAACGGTGAAACAGGTGATAGGTCGAGCGACGCACAAACAGGCTATCATAGACTCGGCAGACTCAAAGACGAGAAACAGGAAATCAGGGATCAGGAAACCAAACAAGGAAATAAGGCTCAGTAATGTGTCAGCAGTGCAACTCAATACTTCGCAAAGTAAGTGTGTTTTCACAGTTTTTATATCGGCGCATTGATTGTGCCTTAATCCTGTGCAGGTCCGAGTCTTTTATGGCGCACACACGAGAGTCTATCTGATGCATGTGCCAAGGCACACAGGTGTGACATTCTTGCACGAAATTAGTATAAAAAATAATGTAGATATAAATATAAATATCTTATTCCAAATTATTATGGCATGTTAGAAAAAATAAAGAAAAAAATCCGAGTCCGAATCGCCAATTTACGAGTCCAAATGCAGTTAATGAATGCACGAGTCCGAGTCCAAGTCCGAGTCATCACTGCTCAAGTCCAAGTCGAGTCACAAGTCCTTAAAATTAGGGCATGAGTCAGACTTGAGTGCTACAAGCCTGTATCCAGTACATATGTATTGTAGTAATGCCTTCGAGAATCATGATATGACCTTTTTGTCATGTCACTCGCCCCAGTAGGACGTAAGAAGCAGTAAAACAACATTTTATTGTTGTCTCTTAACAAAATGGTGGAGATGAGGATGTAGCTGTGCTGGGAATCATGTTCAAGTCATGATCTTATTGTGGCATCCCTCAGGGTTCAATCCTGAGTCCCATATAGATCTCATCTCATCTCATTATCTCTAGCCGCTTTATCCTTCTACAGGGTCGCAGGCAAGCTGGAGCCTATCCCAGCTGACTACGGACGAGAGGCGGGGTACACCCTGGACAAGTCGCCAGGTCATCACAGGGCTGACACATAGATACAGACAACCATTCACACTCACATTCACACCTACGCTCAATTTAGAGTCACCAGTTAACCTAACCTGCATGTCTTTGGACTGTGGGGGAAACCGGAGCACCCGGAGGAAACCCACGCGGACACGGGGAGAACATGCAAACTCCACACAGAAAGGCCCTTGCCGGCCCCGGGGCTCGAACCCAGGACCTTCTTGCTGTGAGGCAACAGCGCTAACCACTACACCACCGTGCCGCCCCCCATATAGATCATTGACACAATTAATAAGTGGGTGTGTTATTATTGTTGTTGTTGTTTAGAAGATTTTCAGGCAGAATAACACACTCTGAGGGAAGCGCTATCGACCCTCTTCCACATACATAATCTCACAGATTGGTTAATTTCACTCCGTTTAACAGAAAAGAGTCCCGGTCGCCGTCAGTCGTAACGACAAGCACATATAAAGCAATTTCTTTGGAATAAATTAATTTTGCGAGGACTTCCTCGAATGATTGCGAAACTTCAGTGGCAAGTAAGCTTCATTTCGAACCTTGTAGTTTAGAAACATTCAGCTTGTATGAGTGAGCTGTGCTGTATGCAAACTTTATAGTACGTTCTCTGTGCCAGATCGCAGTGACCTGGGTAAAGTTCTGCTCCTGTATGAACCCAATCCCTCGCCAGTCCCCTCCAACGGGTCACCTAATCCACTTCACTTCAACTAATAAAGTAGTGGGGATTTCCCAAGGGGAAGCGCCGAGGGATATTGAAGCCGGGGTGGGGATTGGTTCACTCCCTCCATCACTGTTCCCATCAACATTCCACCGTGAGCAGCACCATTTCTACTCTGTAGTTCATCAGTGTTTCAATTAATCGCATCACATCCACTACAGGGCGCATGCAGGGGTCGGGTTCGCGGTGGAATACAAATAACAGCATTTCGTATTCTGAGTACAAAACCGAAACATCTGTATTCAGTGTAAGATGGGGTTTGAAAAGACAGAATTCAGAATATAGTTGTTTTATTTATTTATACATTTTTAGGACAAATCCTCGAGAATACTTTTCTACTAACTCAAACAGACTTTAAAAGAAAACACCACCAATACTGGTTTATTGACTATTTTAAAATCATCACACACCCTTTTTTTTTTTTTGTGCTTGAAAACACAGGTAAGTGGTGACAGCTCAAAGACACAACCATATTCTGTTCTGTTACCTAATGCAGGGAAAAAAACAAAACAAAACAAAACATTGAATACAGTGGTGCTTGAAAGTTTGTGAACCCTTTAGAATTTTCTATATTTCTGCATAAATATGACCTAAAACATTATCAGATTTTCACACAAGTCCTAAAAGTAGATAAAGAGAACCCAGTTAAACAAATGAGACAAAATAGTATACTTGGTCATTTATTTATTGAGGAAAATGATCCAATATTACATATCTGTGAGTGGCAAAAGTATGTGAACCTTTGCTTTCAGTATCTGGTGTGACCCCCTTGTGCAGCAATAACTGCAACTAAATGTTTCCGGTAACTGTTGATCAGTCCTGCACACCGGCTTGGAGGAATTTTAGCCCGTTCCTCCATACAGAACAGCTTAAACTCTGGGATGTTGGTGGGTTTCCTCACATGAACTGCTCGCTTCAGGTCCTTCCACAACATTTCCATTGGATTAAGGTCAGGACTTTGACTTGGCCATTCCAAAACATTAACTTTATTCTTCTTTAACCATTCTTTGGTAGAACGACTTGTGTGCTTAGGGTCATTGTCTTGCTGCATGACCCACCTTCTCTTGAGATTCAGTTCATGGACAGATGCCCTGACATTTTCCTTTAGAATTCGCTGGTGTAATTCAGAATTCATTGTTCCATCAATGATGGCAAGCCGTCCTGGCCCAGATGCAGCAAAACAGGTCCAAACCATAATACTACCACCACCATGTTTCACAGATGGGATAAGGTTCTTATGCTGGAATGCAGTGTTTTCCTTTCTCCAAACATAACACTTCTCATTTAAACCAAAAAGTTCTATTTTGGTCTCATCCATCCACAAAACATTTTTCCAATAGCCTTCTGGCTTGTCCACGTGATCTTTAGCAAACTGCAGATGAGCAGCAATGTTCTTTTTGGAGAGCAGTGGCTTTCTCCTTGCAACCCTGTCATGCACACCATTGTTGTTCAGTGTTCTTCTGATGGTGGACTCATGAACATTAACATTAGCCAATGTGAGAGAGGCCTTCAGTTGCTTAGAAGTTACCCTCGGGTCCTTTGTGACCTTGCCGACTATTCCACGCCTTGCTCTTGGAGTGATCTTTGTTGGTTGACCACTCCTGGGGAGGGTAACAATGGTCTTGAATTTCCTCCATTTGTACACAATCTGTCTGACTGTGGATTGGTGGAGTCCAAACTCTTTAGAGATGGTTTTGTAACCTTTTCCAGCCTGATGAGCATCAACAACACTTTTTCTGAGGCCCTCAGAAATCTCCTTTGTTCGTGCCATGATACACTTCCACAAACATGTGTTGTGAAGATCAGACTTTGATAGATCCCTGTTCTTTAAATAAAACAGGGTGCCCACTCACACCTGATTGTCATCCCGTTGATTGAAAACACTTGACTCTAATTTCACCTTCAAATTAACTGCTAATCCTAGAGGTTCACATACTTTTGCCACTCACAGATATGTAATATTGGATCATTTTCCTCAATAAATAAATGACCAAGTATAATATTTTTGTCTCATTTGTTTAACTGGGTTCTCTTTATCTACTTTTAGGACTTGTGTGAAAATCTGATGATGTTTTAGGTCATATTTATGCAGAAATATAAAAAATTCTAAAGGGTTCACAAACTTTCAAGCACCACTGTAAAGTACATTTTCAAAAATTAAGGGTTTTTTTATGAAACAGTGGTGCATTTTTGTACATAATACGATCAGGTGATACGATTAATATTAAGTTGTTTTAATTAGAAAGGACGATTGATCAGCTATAGTCTGAAATCTGTGATCAACGACAGAATGATATTTCTTTTATCTGACCAATACTGCAAAACATGAGCCGAATCTAACTACGAGTGTGGAGAGGAAATGAAATGTAAAAGGGGATCTGAACCAGTGTTGTAGTCGAGTCACTAAACCTCGAGTCCGAGTCCAGTCTCAAGTCCCCAGTGTTCAAGTCCGAGTCATTAAAGAAAATTTCGAGTCGAGTCCAAGAACAAGACTCCATCCGCACCATGTGACGGTGTCTGTTGTGAAAGCGCCTCTGCTACTGTCTTGGACTAACGTTCCTGCTCGACTGCTCCATTTTAGTTAACAGGCTACACATAAAAAGCTTGTTCATCGCTCAGCAAGCCCCGCCCACTATCAACAGGGCAAATAACATGAGAGAGGGTTAACACTAGCTAGTTCATTGCTCAGCAAGCCCTGCCCACTATCAACAGAGCAGTGAACCTAGCGTGTCACTTATTCCTTCTCTGGGTGGAGTCTTACCAAATGACGATTGAAGTTCGAGGTCGTCCCCGTCGTCTCCTCGATAGTTCTTTTACATATGGAACACATAGCAATGCATTTTTTCCCACTGCACGAGAAGTCTGTATCAGCAAAGCGGACAATCCTAGGGGCGTCTCTCCAGGCATTTTAGCGCCATTAACCTAAGTTTGTTCCTGAACATGATATATAAACAGGTGAATGTGCATTCTCTTGTACAAAATTAGTGTAAAAATTAATGTAGATATAAATATAAATATCTTATGCCAAATTATTATGGCATGTTACAAAAAATAAAGAAAAAATCCGAGTCCGAGTCACCAATTTACAAGTCCGAATGCAGTTAATGCACGAGTCCGAGTCCAAGTCCGAGTCATCAGTGCTCAATCCAAGTCAAGTCACGAGTCCTTAATATTAGGGCATGAGTCGGACTCGAGTACTACAATCCTGGTCTGAAGTAACTTCTTGTCATTTTGGTGGTTTTTTTTTCCCCAAAAGCTAATTAATCTGAAGAATTTAGTAAAGGATTATTATTATTTTTTAAGCAAAGAATTTTAATGGAAAGAAAAAAGCCTCTGAAATGAAGAAGAAGAAGAAACCTTTATTTGTAACATGCACACTTCAACCACAGCAAAATTCATCCTCTGCATTTAACCCATCTGAAGCAGTGAACACACGCGCACACACACACCCAGAGCAGTGGGCAGCCACACCAGAGCGCCCGGGGAGCAGTCAGGGGTTCGGTACCTTGCTCAAGGGCACCTCAGCCCAAGGCCGCCCCATGTTAACCTAACTGCATGTCTTTGGACTGTGGGGGAAACCGGAGCACCTGGAGGAAACCCACGCAGACACAGGGAGAACATGCAAACTCCACACAGAAAGGCTCTCACTGGCCGCTGGGTCGAACCCAGAACCTTCTTGCTGTGAGGCGACCGTGCTAACCACTACACCACCATGCCGAAATGGAACATGCATCAGTCTGGATGTTTCTCACTGTTTCATACCAACAAAATGCTACTTTCAGTACTTAAAGCTTCTGAGTGCAAAGTTGAATTCTGGGTAAAAATGTTCTGTTTCTATCGCTGTTGGAGTTTTGAGATGTTTCACTGTTGCGCGCACACACACACTCTGTATCCTGTGTGTAAAGAGCCCACCCACCTGCCTGAATGATTACAGGCCAATAGCACTCACTCCAATCATCTCAAAGTGCTTTGAGAGAGTGGTACTGGCCCACATTCAGAACAGCATACCAGAAACCCTGGACCCCCTACAGTATGCCTACAGGCCCAACAGGTCCACCTCAGATGCCATTGCTGCTTTCCTCCATTATGCCCTCTCCCACCTGGAAAACAAAGACTCTTACATCAGGATGCTCTTTGTTGACTACAGCTCTGCCTTCAGCACGGTCATCCCCCACAAACTCATCCATAAACTGTCCACACTTGGTTTGCACCCCACCCTCTGTGACTGGCTCATCGACTTCCTGACTGGCAGGCCCCAGACTGTCAGGATTGGCAATAGGACTTCATCCAGCATCATCACAAACATTGGCACCCCCCAAGGGATGCGTCCTCAGCCCCATCCTCTCCACTCTGTTCATCCATGACTGTGTCGCCTCCCACAAGGACAACATCATCCTGAAGTTCGCAGATGACACCACAGCGATAGGACGCATCACTGGCGGTGCCGAAACGGCCTACAGAAGGGAGGTGGCCAGTCTGGTGTCATGGTGTGAGGATAACAACCTCACCCTCAACATTGACAAGACAAAAGAGATGATAATGGACTTGAGGAAGGAAAAGAGACCTCACCAGCCACTGTTCATCTGGGAGTTTGAGGTGGAGAGGGTGAGCAGCTTCAAATACCTGGGTGTTCTCATCAGTGAGGACCTCGCATGGACACTTAACACCACACAGCTGGTTAGGAAGGCTCAACAGTGACTGTACTTTCTAAGGAGGCTGAGGAAGTTTGGTATGTCACCCAAGATCCTCAGCAACTTCTACAGCTGCGTGATTGAGAGCATCCTGACCAACTGCATCACTGTGTGGTACGGCAGCACTACAGAAATGGACCGCAAATGCCTGCAGAGGGTGGTGAAGACTGCTGAGAGGATCACCATAACTCCTCTGGCCTCTCTGCAGAGCATCTACCACCACAGAGCCCACAGGAGAGCTGCCTCCATCCTCAAAGACCCCACCCACCCCCAGCACGGACTGTTCACACTCCTACCCTCAGGCCAGAGGTACAGAAGTGTGAAATGTAAGACTATCAGACTAAAGAACTCTTTCTTTCCCACCACCATCAGACTCCTGAACAGCTGACAGGAGTCTATAACCATGGACTACCTCCCTGTAAACTGTCCTTGACTGTTTACATTTGTTTGCATATTACTGCCTTTTTTGCTGCTGTTCCTTGGCTGTTTACATCTGGTCACATTGTTTGCACATTCGCACATTACTGCCCTTCTGCTGCTACGTCTGATCATTACCTTATTTTTGTATTACACTACCTATTTATTTATTTGTGATTGGCAACCATGGCGGACAGCAAACTAAGAATTTCATTGTGCAAGTGGACATGTCCTTACTGGGCATATGACAATAAACACTTTGAACACTTGAAATGTTTTGCCGAGATAAAAAGCGTCCCGCATTTTACAATTCCGGAGATCGCTGAAGCAAGTGAGCAACATCATGTGACCAATATCATGTGGGGCGTGTTTGAGCTACTTTTAACCAAAACAAGTCGGCGTGGATGAACATGGCGGACTTGGGTCTCCCTCCAGCACAAAAGAAAAGGAAATCCTGCCTAGTGAGTGCAACTGCAAGATAGAGCGAGGTTAGAGAGATGACGTATCATTTTTCTGGACAGATAACTAAACCATTCTAGCTAGCGCTTAGCTATCTTAGCCTTAGAATGCATGGGCTCGAGTCCATGGTAGCGAGTATGGAGTTACACACCTAATGTTTTGATCTTACAGAGAAAGAAAGAAACGAGAACACAAAAGCAGGAACAGAGAAAAGATATAAATATTCGTCTTTTGTTTCACGGATTTATTCGTGAACGTCAACCACAAATTACATCCCTGCTACTCAAAACTCTCCGAGGGTCGATGCAGAGTCGCGATGTTTTCTTGGTCGCGTCGCCATCTTGGTGTGACGCAGTTCCATAGTTATGCTAATTAGTTAAAGCTCCTCCCTCACGTTCGGCCATTTCCTGTTTCTGTAGGGCCGTACTGTTTAACTCAAGAGGGTCCCAAAACGGAGACAAGCGACCCTCAGGACATCAAAATGATCACATCCCATTCATCCGCATGATAGTGTTCTTGTGAGACACAGGAAAATGGCATGCACAAAAAAAAATTCAGATGACTTTGCAGTCAGTAGCTTTAACTGGAAAGAATGAATTTTAACCAGAGATAACACTGGAACCAAGTACAATATCAGAACTACCAAAAATTAATTTTCTACGACCCCAAGTTACGGTATCTTCGTATCACACATATGTATAAATTAAGTGACAAAAAAAAGAAAAAAAGGAATATTCTTTGAACTGACAAAGTAGGAAGTGTGTTGTGATTCTGCATAAGCCGCCATACCTTATTAACATGCGTAACATTTAAAAGCAGCATCCACTCGAGCAGAAACATTCCTGCTCATCAGGTTCCCAAGTCAAGCCTTAAAAGGTTTAAAGCTAAACTGCTTTTCAGATTTTTCAACTGTAGGTCATAAAAAGAATTTTCCCGACACCCAATTATTTTTGTTTAGTGGACCGAAAGCTACTGAATTCGAATCACAGACTTCAAATTTTATTCGTTTTTTAAATAAAACAATTAATGAATTTATCTCCACATGGCCCTAAATTCTCAGCTATTTTTTCCTGCTTCACCATGACCCAATACAAGATACTATGTCATGCATCACATCACGTGGTGGGCTTTCCTCGTTCACGCAAGGCATTGTGGGATACAAATTTGAAACAGGAGAGAAAAATGGAGGGCGTGGGTGTGCGAATGAAACGTGAAAGACTGACGACAGTAACAGAAAGAAAGTGAGAAGAAAAGACGTTCTGTTATATACGAAGGAAAGGAAACGCAGGACCAAACTAATAAATATCGGCGCTCGGCGAGCACCTCGGTGTGATCAGCTGTTCGTTTAGCGACAGAATGATGGAAGTCAGTGCATGCTCAATCCTCAAACCTGTGCATGCGCATACACACGGACTTCCTCTGTCTGCTTGACTGCGCGATTTCATGCACATTATTTGCTTTAATCCCCTCAAATTAAATAACTTCCCAGCCACAGAACAGAACGGCCTGATATTTTGTGAGATATTACAGAAATAAACATATATCACAATGACTACATTTCAGACAGAACTAAATTTCACCGATTTTATGAAATTGAAAGGCCATCTAGCTTTAATGATTTCATGCACAGCAACATTACACAAACTGACGGGCTCTGTTTCTTTTTAAAACTTTATGCTGTCACTGTGTTGGTCGTCATGGGCCGCGTCTCAAATCGAAAAGTCTGGTCTTCCAGTCAAAAGTATTTACTAATTTTGAAAATCCACAAGGCTGAGACACAAAACAAGTTTTTGGTATGTTAGCTCTGAAGGAGGTATGAGAGGAGTTTAAAATTGAAATGCTCACGGTAATACGTAAACAGCTTAGTGTTAGCATTCAGTAACGGTCGAGAATAGTTTTGAGATAGAATGCTGGTTTGTTTCGTGGAATACATGGATGTGACTCACAGTACCATTTCGAAGTATTAGCACACAAACCCATCTCATCTCATTATCTGTAGCCGCTTTATCCTGTTCTACAGGGTCGCAGGCAAGCTGGAGCCTATCCCAGCTGACTACAGGCGAAAGGCGGGGTACACCCTGGACAAGTCGCCAGGTCATCACAGGGCTGACACATAGACACAGACAACCATTCACACTCACATTCACACCTACGCTCAATTTAGAGTCACCAGTTAACCTAACCTGCATGTCTTTGGACTGTGGGGGAAACCGGAGCACCCGGAGGAAACCCACGCGGACACGGGGAGAACATGCAAACTCCGCACAGAAAGGCCATCGCCGGCCACGGGGCTCGAACCCGGACCTTCTTGCTGTGAGGCGACAGCGCTAACCACTACACCACCGTGCCGCCCGCGCACAAACCCATCTTTAATATTTATAATATTAGTTTAAAAAAGAAATGAAAGAAACAGTTTCTCTCATGAACCTATTTGTAAATCAAGCAACCCCTCGTGAAGTCGTGACCCCTAACTTGGAAGCTCCTCACTTAAAGGAGAACTGAAGTCATTTTTAAACTTGCTTTATTTCTTAATTAACGTGTTATTCAATGACGTTTTCGGTTTTAGTAACCTTATATCGTGACTCGTATTGGCAACTAATTGCAATTAAATATTATGCTTATCGGCCTGTTCGGTTTTTAGCCATGTTGAATTTAGTTCGTTTGGTCCACGGCAGGAGTCGCTTATCCGCGTGATTTTCACGAGACTTGTGCGAGACTTCGAAACGTGACGTGTCAGCCAGGTGTCAGTACCGCCAACTGTTTTCCAAACGAAGTATTGCACAAAAACGAGTTTAAATGACGATTACTGCCTACTTTTTTCAAACTTTCCTGATTGCTATCAAAACAAACAAAACTTACGGCTTGATTACATCAGCATTCGAAAGAGGGCGCGCGCGTCTTTTGACAACGCTGGCAAATGTCGGTCACTTTGATTTCCGCTGTACGTTTTACTTCCGTCCTACGATGTCTCGCACAGGTCTCAACGAATCTCGTTTACAGCCGTTGCTTTGACATATGGACTGATATATTACAGAGCATATTTCAAACACTCAGAACTTGCTATAGCAGTGACAAAATAGCGATCAAACATGCATTCCGATATTTAATAAAATGAGATAAATAGAATTTTGGTAATAAAAAATTTGCCTTCAGTTTTCCTTTAATAACATTCATGAATCAGTGTTAGCTTTTTATTTTTTCTTTGTCGTGATATGCGCCGTTGGTTTCACTGTTAACGTTCCTGAAAACGGTCATAAATTTCCAGTCATTTTCCACTTTAGTTCCCACTTCTGAGAAGTGCCGCAACGACTCCACCCACTAACTAGCTAATGCTAAAGCTAAAGATTTCATGTTATGAGAAAGCATCGGAAATTCTTTCTCCGTGTGAGTCTTCCTTTATTAATTTGTTTTGCTCTCCCTGTGATCATGTGTGTATGTTTCTTTTTTTTTTTTTACTCAAGCTAATTTATTGACTTGATATTTCCCATGGCTTTGAAAAATCCACTGCCTGGTTAATTATTTAGCGCACCACAGAGAGCGTCAGAGAGCGTTGACGTTCTCTCCGGGTAGAAAAACAAAAGCTCGCTCATCATCACTGTACTATCCACAAACAGGCGAAAATCCCACTCGATGCGTGCCGCTAATCAATAACCGCAGTGAGGAGCGTGATGGAGCATTAGCGGCTCGTTTCCTGCGCGCTTGTTTGTTTCAGTGCAGATATGAAACCCTCGGAGCCTTATTAGAACCCGTTTGACATTTCAGCCTTTAATGAACTCATTATCAGCGTATGTTAATGCTGGTGTGGCAGGATGTGGCTCTGCAGCCTGATGGCCTGTCCGCGTCCTGCGTCCTCGACGTCGTCTCTGTCTCCGTGTGCCTTGTGCTGTGTGTGTGTGTGTGTGTGTGTGTGTGTGTGTGTGTGTGTGGTCATGTCTGAGACCCTTGCTCTCTCCACCCTCAGGCTTTAATTACTGCATTTGGATAATGAGTCAAATCCAATCAGCCTTTTCCTCTGCTCTTAATTAGTATGGAGCTTCCGTCGCAGAGACGCCCGTCTCGCCTCCTTCACGCCGGCTGCCCCACAGTCACACTCACGCCCTCGCCTCCTCCCCTTTCACCTCCATACTTCATTCACACACACACACACACACACACACACACACACACACACACACACACACACACACACAAAGATGGACGTAGGGTGAGAGATTTAGAGAAAAGGAGTGCATTTGGGTCAAAATTGGTACATTAAATTCACACTGTCCACATGCAGGAGGTGTAACGTTGCCAGCAAGAGACTTTTTCCTATTTAATTCTTGTGTAATCGCTAAAAGTCACATTTATGATTGAAGGAAAAATGATCTTCTGTTCAGTTTCACTTTTGACATAATTCAGGAATATAATAAATGTCTGGTATACAATCCTGAAGTAATTAATAGGACTTTAGTCCATCATACATCCCTTTATGCACTTCATATAAAAAATTCTTTAGACGCAAAGCGTGAAAAAACTGTGCCTTGCTTACACATATAACAATGGGGCGTGGCTTTCAAGGTGATCAGGGAACATGGCTAACAAGTACATGATCATTGGGGTGTGGTTTTCATTTGAAGTAATTTTTAGGGGTGTGGTTGTTTGTGGAAGTAGCGATAAGGGGATGTGGATTTCAGGAGGTGTGGCTATCAAAGAGTGTACAGTGGTGCTTGAAAGTTCGTGAACCCTTAGGAATTGTCTATATTTCTGCATAAATATGACCTAAAACATCATCAGATTTTCACACAAGTCCTAAAAGTAGATAAAGAGAACCCAGTTAAACAAATGAGACAAAAATATTATACTTGGTCATTTATTTATTGAGAAAAATGATCCAATATTACATATCTGTGAGTGGCAAAAGTATGTGAACCTTTGCTTTCAGTATCTGGTGTGACCCCCTTGTGCAGCAATAACTGCAACTAAACGTTTGCAGTAACTGTTGATCAGTCCTGCACACCGGCTTGGAGGAATTTTAGCCCGTTCCTCCATACAGAACAGCTTCAACTCTGGGATGTTGGTGGGTTTCCTCACATGAACTGCTCGCTTCAGGTCCTTCCACAACATTTCCATTGGATTAAGGTCAGGACTTTGACTTGGCCATTCCAGAACATTAACTTTATTCTTCTTTAACCATTCTTTGGTAGAACGACTTGTGTGCTTAGGGTTGTTGTCTTGCTGCATGACCCACCTTCTCTTGAGATTCAGTTCATGGACAGATGTCCTGACATTTTCCTTTAGAATTCGCTGGTATAATTCAGAATTCATTGTTCCATCAATGATGGCAAGCCGTCCTGGCCCAGATGCAGCAAAACAGGCCCAAACCATGATACTACCACCACCATGTTTCACAGATGGGATAAGGTTCTTATGCTGGAATGCAGTGTTTTCCTTTCTCCAAACATAACCCCTCTCATTTAAACCAAAAAGTTCTATTTTGGTCTCATCTGTCCACAAAACATTTTTCCAATCGCCTTCTGGCTTGTCCACGTGATCTTTAGCAAACTGCAGATGAGCAGCAATGTTCTTTTTGGAGAGCAGTGGCTTTCTCCTTGCAACCCTGTCATGCACACCATTGTTGTTCAGTGTTCTCCTGATGGTGGACTCATGAACATTAACATTAGCCAATGTGAGAGAGGCCTTCAGTTGCTTAGAAGTTACTCTGGGGTCCTTTGTGACCTTGCCGACTATTCCACGCCTTGCTCTTGGAGTGATCTTTGTTGGTCGACCACTCCTGGGGAGGGTAATGATGGTCTTGAATTTCTTCCATTTGTACACAATCTGTCTGACTGTGGATTGGTGGAGTCCAAACTCTTTAGAGATGGTTTTGTAACCTTTTTCAGCCTGATGAGCATCAACAATCCTTTATCTGAGGTCCTCAGAAATCTCCTTTGTTCATGCCATGATACACTACCACAAACATGTGTTGTGAAGATCAGACTTTGCTAGATCCCTGTTCTTTAAATAAAACAGGGTGCCCACTCACACCTGATTGTCATCCCATTGATTGAAAACACCTGACTCTAATTTCACCTTCAAATTAACTGCTAATCCTAGAGGTTCACATACTTTTGCCACTCACATATATATATATAATATTGGATCATTTTCCTCAATAAATAAATGACCAAGTATAATATTTTTGTCTCATTTGTTTAACTGGGTTCTCTTTATCTACTTTTAGGACTTGTGTGAAAATCTGATGATGTTTTCGCTCATATTTATGCAGAAATATAGAAAATTCTAAAGGGTTCACAAACTTTCAAGCACCACTGTAGTTATCTGAAGGTGTGGCTATGAAGGGATGATGTTACAGTATCTGAGAGTGTAGTTTACAGGTCATGTGGTTATTAGGGGGTGTAGTTATCAGGAGGTGTGGTTATCAGAGTGTGTAGTTAACAGGGGGTGTGGATATTAGGGAGTGTAGATGTCAGGAGGTGTGGCTAACATGGGGTGTGGTTGTCAACGAGTGTGGTTATCAGGGGGTGTGTTTATCGGAATGTAGTTATCATGGAGTGTAGTTTTCAGGAGGTTTGTTTAACAGGGGTTGTGGTTTTCAGGAGGTGTGTTTAACAGGGGGTGTGGTTATCAGAGATTATCAGATAGTGAGGTTGACGGGGGTGTGGTTATCAGAGATTATCAGAGAGTGTTTAACGGGGGTGTGGTTTTCAGGAGGTGTGTTTAACAGGGAGTGTGGTTCTCAGAGTGTAGCTATCAAGGAATGTAGTTATCATAGATTATTAGAGAGTGTGGTTATCAGGGGGTGTGGTTATCAGAAATTATCAGAGTATTTATCAGGGGTTGTGGTTTTCAGGGAGTGTATTTATCAGGGGTGTGGTTTTCAGGAGGTGTGTTTAACAGGGAGTGTGGTTGTCAGGGAGTGTAATTATCAGGGGGTGTGGTTATCAGAGATTATCAAGGGGTGTGGTTTTCAGGAGGTGTGGTTATAAGGATTAATTCTTATTAGGGGTATTGCTATGGGTTATAATGGGAGTAATTATTGTACGTGTGGTTATCAGGGGCGTGGCCATCAGGGTATGGTGGTTATCAGTAGGACTGATTAACTGGGGGCATGGTCATCATGGGGCATGATTATCAGGGGTGTGGTTGTAATTTCTCATATCGAACTGTTTTATGTCCTTATAGTTTGTAGCAGCTTGTAGGAGTGGGAGGAGCACAGAAGATGGCAGGCCAGAACTGAGTTTCGTAACTCTTGTTTATTTTGACACTTTTCAGTTGTCTTTTACACTCTCTCGTGTACACACAGACACGTGCACACACATCAGGTGTCTGGTTGGGTAGAGAGCGCCTCCTCTGCTCTCTCCTTAAATAGGGCGCGGTCACTGGGGAAGACACACAAACACACGTTAATCAACCTCAGGTGCAGTGATTCTGTCACTTACCTTCCCTGACTCCACCCTCCGGTCACAGGCCGACGCTTGACCATGCCCCCGCTGCCACATACCCCCACCGCCCGACTCAGGCCGGGTGGCTGTCCGGCCTGCAGCCGACTCCCCCCCGACGGGAGAGGAAGTCTGCCACGACCATCTGCTCCCCCGACCTGTGGATCACCTTGAAGTTAAAGGGCTGGAGTGCCAGATACCAACGGGTGATCCACGCATTGGCATCCTTCATGCGGTGGAGCCACTGGAGGGGCGCGTGGTCCGAACAGAGGGTGAAAGGGCGTCCCAGCAGGTAGTAACAGAGGGCGAGGACCGCCCACTTGATTGCCAGGCACTCTTTTTCAATGGTGCTGTAGTGCCCCTCACACACCGACAGCTTCCTACTGATGTACAGCATTGGGCGGTTCTCCCCCTCCACCTCCTGGGACAAAACAGCCCCCAGCCCTCTGTCCGACACATCCGTCTGTAACATAAAGGTTAGAGAAAAGTCAGGGGAGCATAACAGTGGCCCCCCACACAGTGCAGCCTTCACCTCAGAGAAAGCCCGCTGGCATTGCTCTGTCCACTGGACCGGATCTGGTGCCCCCTTTTTAGTGAGATCAGTCAGCGGGCTGGTGACGTCCAAATAATTAGGTATAAACCTATGATAGTAGCCAGCCCCAGGAACTGTCTCACCCCCTTTTTGGTCTTGGGCCTTGGGCAGGATGCAATTGCTGCTGTCTTGTTAATTTGGGGACGCACCTGCCCGTTGCCCAAGTGGAAGCCCAGATACCGTACTTCCACCTGCCCAATTGCACACTTCTTCAGGTTGGCTGTGAGACCCGCTCACCTCAGCAACCTAAGGATGGCCCTCAGATGTTGTAGGTGCCGTGGCCAGTCATTACCATAGATAATGATGTCATCTAAGTATGCGGCCACGTAGGTGGCGCGGGGGCGGAGGACCCTGTCCATCAGCCGCTGGAATGTAGTGGGCACCCCAAACAGCCCAAAAGGAAGTGTGACAAATTGGTGTAAGCCAAACTGTGTGGAAAAGGCCGTTTTTTTCTCGGGATAATGGAGTCAAGGGGATCTGCCAATAACCATTTATCAAATCCAGTGTCGAGTAAAAGCGAGCCGTGCCTAGTCGATTGAGCAACTCATCAATACGAGGCATTGGGTACACGTCGAATTTAGACACCACGTTGACTTTTCTATAGTCTACACAGAACCGGACTGACCCGTCAGCCTTGGGTACCAAGACCATCGGGCTGCTCCAGTCACTGTGGGACTCCTCGACAATGCCCATTTCGAGCATGGCCTCAAGTTCTTCCCGAACCACTTTTTTCTTGTGTTCGGGTAACCGGTAAGGGCGGCTGCGCACTACTACCCCCGGGGGCGTCTCAATGTGGTGCTCTATGAGGTCGGTGCGGCCGGGCAGGGGCGAGAACACGTCCAAAAATTCGGTCTGCAACTGGGCAACCTCCGCGAGTTGGGTCAGGGAGAGGTGGTCTCCACAGGGGACCGGAGAGGTACGCGATGCCAATGTTCCCTTTTGAACCTCCGGCCCCAGCTTTCTCCGCCTTCTCTGGAACCACCGACACCAACGCCACGCCTCCTCGTTCCAGAGTTTGAGTAGATTGAGGTGGTAAATCTGTAGCGCCCCACCCCTGTCCTTTCGCCTCACCTCATAGTCGACGTCCCCGACTCGCCGTGTGACCTCAAAGGGTCTTTGCCACTTGGCGATTAATTTGGAGCTCAATGTGGGCAACAGTACGAGTACTTTATCTCCTGGTGCGAACTCCCTAAGGCACATACCCTTGTCATACAGGCGGGTTTGTCGTTCTTGAGCCTGCCGCAAATTCTCCTGGGTTAGGTGGGTGAGTGTGTGGAGTTTTGCGTGCAGGTCAATAACGTATTGAATCTCATTTTTACTTGGTGAAGGTCCCTCCTCCCAATTTTCTCGCAGCACGTCTAAAATGCCGCGTGGCTTACGCCCATATAACAATTCGAACGGGGAGAGCCCCGTGGAGGCTTGTGGGACCTCTCGCACTGCAAATAACAAGGGCTTGAGCCATTTATCCCAATTACGTGTGTCCTCACTTACGAATTTCTTAATTATATTTTTGAGGGTGCGATTGAATCATTTGACTAAACCGTCCATTTGTGGGTGATAAATGCTGGTGCTGATCAGCTTAATTCCTAATAACCCATACAGTTCGTTCAGTGTTCGTGATATAAACGAGGTGCCTTGATCAGTCAGAATCTCTTTGGGGATTCCAACTCGGGAGATGACGCGGAAGAGCACTTCCACAATACTGCGTGCTGAGATATTGCGAAGAGGCACTGCTTCTGGGTATCGTGTTGCATAGTCCACTAGAACTAATATAAAGCGATACCCTCGTGTTGACCGATCTAATGGCCCGACGAGATCCATCCCAATCCTTTCGAACGGGGTCTCGATTAATGGGAGAGGATGCAAAGACGCTTTTGGAATGGCCACTGGATTTACTAACTGGCATTCGCGGCATGCCGTACACCACTTACGGACATCGCCGTGAATTCCTGGCCAATAGAACCGGGCCATTATTCAGGCTAGTGTTTTATCCTGCCCTAAGTGTCCAGCCATGGGATTAAAGTGAGCCGCCTGGAATACCAATTCCCGGCGGCTTTTTGGAATCAAAAGCTGCGAGATTTGTTCTTTAGTCTGAGTGCCCTGCGTCACTCGGTATAATCTATCCTTCATAATTGAGAAGTAGGGGAAGAACGGGGTGGCGTTTGGCTGGAGCGTTTGTCCATCGATTACTCTCACTTGGTCAAACGTATGCCGCAGAGTCTCATCTCCTGACTGCTCTAATGGGAAATCCACAAGGGATTCCCCAATAGAAGGAGGAGCCTACGGCTCCTCACTCTGACGCGGAGATGACGTAGATGGCTCTGTGACAGCTGCTCCCACCAATGCGACACCGGGACCTCCCCCTGCGGAACTACGGCAGGACCCACTCTTCACTAAATGACTCATTAATTCCCCAAATCCTGGCCAATCAGTCCCCAAAATTATCGAGTGGGTAAGGCGAGGATTAACTGCCGCCTTTACTCTAAATTTTTCCCCTCGAAAAAGAATGTGGACCGACATTAAAGGGTAGTTGTGAACATCCCCGTGCACACACAACACCTTCACCAATTGTGCTCCCCCCAATGGCTCATTTTGCACCAGGCTTTGGTTGATTGAGGTCTGATTACAGCCGGAGTCCACCAACGCCTGATATGTATCCCCTTGGACACTCACCGGTATGCGATACGCTCCGGCCTGATCGAGGGCGGCTCCTGGTGCATCGGGGATCCGAACCACTGCGCCCACCTCCATTGCTGAGCACTGCTGTTGGAGGTGGCCTGGCTCCCCGCAGCACCAGCAAACCGGCCTGGGCTTCCTCTCTGCACTGGCACTCTGGGGCTCACTCACCTGAGGGGGGGAAGAGACAGACATAGAAGGGAGAGACGGGAGGGCACCATGGGTGCGGCAGGCCGGCTGGAGTGGCGCCGGCCCCCGCCTCCGCGGTGGGGGAACGGGGTGAGGACGAGACACAGGAGGGGAGAGAGAGAGGAGAGGGAAGAAGAGATTGTCTGCTGTCCTGACGTCGGGACAGCCGCCAAATGGTCCTCTGCCAGCTCAATGGCCTGATCCAGCGACGCCGGGCGGTGGCACTGGATCCACTCTGCGGTTCCTGCTGGTAGGCGAGCGATGAACTGTTCCAGTACCACCTGATCGATGATTCCCTTGGTGTCGCGGTTGTCAGTCCTCAACCATTGCCAGCAGGCGTCCCGGAGTTGCTGGCCAAATGCGAAAGGCTGGCCGAATTCCTCCAAGCGCAGAGTGTGGAAGCGCTGTCGCTGCTGTTCAGGGGTGCGCCCCACACGCTGGAGAACGGCCCGGCGGAGGTCCACGTAGACCAACCGGCGGTCGGCAGGAAGCTGTAGCGCGGCCAGCTGCGCCTTGGCCGTTAGCAGGGGGAGGAGGCGCGCCACGGCCAGCCCGAGGCCTCTGCTACCTGCTCGAAGAGCATGAAGAAGGCCTCGGGGTCATCATGCGGGCCCATCTTTGTTAGGGTGAGGGGGGAAGGGCCCACGGCGGTGGAGGTGGTGGACCCCGCTGACGCGAGGAGGTGCCGGAACGCCTGTCGATCTTCCTGCTGTGCCAACACCAGGGCCTTGAACCGTTGCTCTTGCTCCTTCCAAAGGGCGACTAGCGCCTGGTGCTGGCTCTGCTGGGCCGTGGCGAGGGCGTGGACCAGGCCGGCGAAAGGGGAGGACTCCATGGGGCTGTTCTTCTTCTGCGCTCCACGTCCCGGGTTTCGGCACCACTGTAGCAGCTTGTAGGAGTGGGAGGAGCACAGAAGATGGCAGGCCAGAACTGAGTTTCGTAACTCTTGTTTATTTTGACACTTTTCAGTTGTCTTTTACACTCTCTCGTGTACACACACAGACACGCGCACACACATCAGGTGTCTGGTTGGGTAGAGAGCTCCTCCTCTGCTCTCTCCTTAAATAGGGCGCGGTCACTGGGGAAGACACACAAACACACGTTAATCAACCTCAGGTGCAGTGATTCTGCCACTTACCTTCCCTGACTCCGCCCTCTGGTCACAGACTGACGCTTGACCACGCCCCCGCTGCCACATAGTTCCAATGATGGACTGATTTAATAATCACCTTTTATTTTAATGGTTTAACTGAGTGTGTTAACGTTAATAAGAGTTCACGGGACATGTGCACTGTAACAACACTCATATCAGTCCTGACCAGTGTCGGCTAACTCATTCAACTCGCTCGGTTTCCAGATTAGATTTATTAATCTGAGTGACGCAGGTGAAATAGAGATTGGTGTAACTCTCCTGATGAGGACGCTGTTTGTCTTTGCTGTATCTGTCACTGGAGGGAGGAAATCACAAACATCTGGGCTGATGGTGCGACTTGACTGTATGCAGTGACAGTTACAGTTTGCATGTTCTCCCAGTGCCTGCGTTGGTTTCTTCAGTGTGCTCCAGTTTCCTCCGACAGTCCAAACAAGGTCAACTGGCGACTCTAAGTGTGAATGTGAGTGTGAATGGTTGGTCATCTCTGTGTTAGCCACATGTTTTCACCCAGCTTGCGACGTGATTGGTTAGGAGGTAAAAAAAAAAAAAGAAAGCCATTTGATGTGACTTTTCTGAAAGGTATCTTTTTTCAGCGCAGACCTCAGAGCTTTTATAAGCGGACACTTCCCTTAGGGTTCCGTGTAAAACATGCACATGAGGTTGAGGTTGAGGGAAAACTTCAATAGCAGCCTGAGAGCCTCCATGATCCATCTGTCTCTCTCCTTCTTCCTTACTCTTCTAATTCTATATTACACCCTTATTGTTCTCCCTAAAATAGGAGTATCCTGTAAGAACATTAAGCGCCCATTTACTTTTTTATCTTAAGTCAGGTTTTTACTTCAGGAAAAAAAAAATAACCACCGGAAAAGATTTTCTGTGTTTTTTCCTCAAAATGGATGTCATTTGGTTATGGATTATTCAACGTCTGTGCTGTAGATAACGGCTGTGTTTGTGTGTGTGTGAAGCTTCTGTCAGTTTCGCGCGACACTCAGCTAATCCAGTGGTGATGGAGGAGAAAGCGACAGCAGCCTGCGGGGCCCAGAACGCAGATAAAGATGAAGCCTGATAAAGAAAAAGACACTGGAGGACAGAGATTAGCCAGAGACGCTCACTAGCTGGATGCAAGAGACTCAGGGGAAATAACAGTGGCCTGGGTAGACGGGTCTATCGAGTCTTCACACATTTGTGTGTGCGTGTGTGTGCATATGTAAGCAAGAACGGGTCTGTAAGCACATTTAGCATGGGCAGGTGTGTGTGTGTGTGTGTGTGTATGTGTGTGTATGTGTGTGTATGTGTGTGTGTGCGCACACATATCTAAACAAGAACAGGTCTGTAAGCACATTTAGTGTGCACATCTGGGCAGGTGTGTGTATATGTGTGTGTGTGTGTGTGTGTGTGTAGGCATAATTTTGCATTTTAAATGCTATTGGTTACAGTAGCATCAGCACTGGGAAACAACTGCATTATAGAGGGATTTCTGGTTGCTTGGAAAGACAGAAGTGTTTCTGCTTGGGTAAAATGCATCTCTTTTGAATTGAATTCTGCATTAAATATGTCCTGAATGTATTCATATGCTGTATGTGGTCTAATCTCTATCCAGGATCTCATCCTAATATCCGCATTGCATGAAACATACACATATGGTGTCAACACAATTTTGCAAATACACATGGGACGAACGTTAAAATAAGGCTTGTCGGGTATCATGTTCCTACAGTGATGCAAACAAACAGGAAACAGCACCCAATTCTGAGAAAGAGCATGAGAGAAGAAACAAATGGAAGTGAGTATCGATGAAAGTTGATGGGGTTTTCACTTTTTTTTTTTTTACTAATCAGAAATTTATTTGTTCTTTAATTTGGTGGGAAGACACCACACCCCAGTGGCCCTAAGGACTGCCAAAGGATGGGTGACCTCTGACATTATGAAGAACCTGGAGACACTTGTCTTGGAGCAGCTCCGGTCTATGGTCAAATCATGGACCCAAACCTGGACCCACTCCAGTTCACTTGCAACCCCATCTGGGAGTTGAGAATGCCATTATCCATCCATCCATCCATCCATCCATCCATCCATTATCCGTAACCGCTTATCCTGTGCAGGGTCATGGGCAAGCTGGAGCCCAGCTGACTATGGATGAGAGGCGGGGTACACCCTAGACACATCCTGGACAAGTCGCCAGATCATTGCAGGGCTGACACATAGAGACAAACAACCATTCACACTCATATTCATACCTATAGTCAATTTAGAGCCACCAGTTAACCTAACCTGCATGACATGGGGGAAACCAGAGCACCCAGACAAAACCCATGCAGGCACAGGGAGAACATGCAAACTCCACACAGAAAGGCCCCCGTTGGCCACTGGCCTCAACCCCAGAACCTTCTTGCTGTGAGATGACAGTGCTAACCACTACACCACTGTGCCTCCTGGATGCCATTGTTTACTTGATAAACCATGTCTATGCTCACTTGGACAAGCCTAACAGTGAACACTGTTAGAGTCATGTTTTTTTGTTTGTTTGTTTTTTTACTTCTCCAGTGCTTTCAATACCAACCAGCCAGCTCTAATGGGTGAAAAGCTGTCAGTGATGCAGGTGGATGCCCCCTTTGTGTCCTGGATTGTCAACTACGTGACTCACAGACCACAGTATGTGCATGTGAAACACTGAGTGTCTGACAGAGTGATCAGTAACACTGAGGCCCCACAAGGGACAGTCCTTTCTCCCTTTCTCTTCACCACGGACTTCAACTACCACACAGAGTCCTGTCATCTTCATAAGATTTCTGATGACTCTGTTAGAGTTAGATGAATTAGCAAGGATGAGGAGGCTGAGTACAGGGCTGTGGTGAGAAACTTTGTCAAATGGTGTGAGCAGAATCATCTGAAATCCAAAGGAACTAGTTGTGGATTGGAGGGGGGCCAAGGCACCAGTGACCCCATTTCTATCCAGGGGGCCAGTGTGGACATTGTGGAGGTCTATAAATAGCTGGGAGTAGTGCTTTAGTACATGAGACCAGTCTTGGTCTCGAGACCAGTTTCAAGACCACTTTGTGAAGGTCTCGCCTCGGAATCCACCACATTTTTACTCGGCCTTGTCTCGGTCTCAGACATAGAGGACTCGGGATTTTATTTCAAGACTGGTCAAGACCACAACCGGGGGGGATTTCACTCAACTGCCTATGTATTGTCTGATTTATTTGGTAACATCATTACTGTGATTGGATGTAAAATTTCCTGCTTGAAATGCGACCAATCACGTGACTCATTGCTAATTTGGAATTTTTTTTTCCTGTTAACTTCTGTCACCCCTCCCTGCCCCCCTTCACACACACTGGTCTGGTCCTGGTCTTGACTTGGTCTTGCCCTGCCTTGGTCTTGGTCTTGACTTGATCTCAACCCCTCAAAGTCTTGGTCTTGTCTTGGTCTCGATACACTTTGGTCTCGGTCATGACTTGGTCTTGGTTTAGGTGGTCTTGACTACTACACTACCAATATTGGCAATAGACTGGACTCGATTAAGAAGACTGAAGCCATCTCTACTTTTTGAGGAGGCTGAGATCTTTCAACATCTGCCAGACAATGCTGAGGATGTTTTATGAGTCTGTGGGGGCCAGTGGTTTCTTGTTCGTTGCTGTGTCCTGGGGCAGTGAGCTAAAGATAGAGAACGCCAACAAACTGATCTGCAAAGCCAGTGATGATGTGGGGGTGAAGTTGGACTCTCTGGCAGTGGTGTTAGAGAAGAAGATGCTGTCCAAGTTACATGATATCTTGAACTATAAAGCCAACCCACTCCATGGAGTACATTCAGTGCAAGACTGATTTTACTGAGATGCACCAAAGAACATCACAAGAAGTCATTCCTACCTGTGGCCATCAAACATTTCAACTCCTCCCTCAGAGTGTCAAACACTCTAGAGTCAATAGATTGACCCTGGGGCTTATTTGAATCTTTTCAGAAGCTCATACATGTCAACCTTTGGTCAATCAAACCTGTATAACCAACCTCCAAAATCCGTATTTCCCTTATAAAATCCGTATAAGATGCAAATTAAAATAATTTACCTAAAATTTGAATGATGATTAACAATGATATATCCCAGTTACTTTTTATTCAATATTAATAACAATAAACCTTCAGAATGAATACAAAGTATTTTTCCAGTCTCACCTGTGAAAGGTAATCCCATGTGATCTCGTTTGGACGGTAAACCTGTTGGTACAGTTAAACGCAGCACATGAATGAGGCATCTTTATTCTCAGCTACTGTCTAGACGCTATACCAGAGACGGTTGAAGAATCTCCACTTTGCCACATCCGATATGGATGACGTATGAGTCTACGCAGAAGGCGGCGTCTATGTTTATATGTCTATGACTTCACGGTTAGCGGGATTCTCGCAATGCGGTGTGCGCATGATCAAAAGTGGAACGAAGTCTCGCTACCACAAGATAACGCGCGATTTCATAAGACTCTTTACTGGCTGTCTGTGGCGTACAGTACGTTTATCATCGTGGGAATTGATTATAGCTCTAAATAAATATTGAAGTTTTTTTTAAAGAATCCGTATAACTTTATTTATACGCCCGTATACTACGTTTATTGAATCAAATCCATATAAAATACGGACATTCCGTATAGATTGACATGTATGGAAGCTTCTTATTCCTGTAGTGATTTAGTGAGAACATGAGCAACTGCACCATGACCAATTTCCCATCAGGAATCAATAAAGGCCTTCTGATCTGATTCTGATCTGGCCTGAGTTTCCCAAAAGCATCGCAACACAAACATACTTGTTAAATGGTAGCGTGAGCAGCACAATGCACACTCTCTCTCCTTGTTAAGGCACTCTTAGTGTTAAGTGGCTTTTGGGAAACCCACTGCTGATTTGTGATCCTTGTTGTAGAATTTTTATTGCTAACCAGTTGTGAAGTTGTTGAGCGAGAGAACTCACGATAGACGACTAGTCACGGGAGGCGTTTGTGTGTTTGTTTGTGTTTACGTATTTCAAAGTTGGTTCTATAAGATGAGATTGAGTCATCTGGGGCATCTGCTTCCTCACAGTGTGTATATTTATTGCTCTGTGTTTTGACTATCATGATAACACTATCCATCTCGGGGGCTTACATATGTGATTGGTTGCAGAACAAAATACATCAGTTGGAAAATAAAATACACAGAGAATACAGACAAGTAGTACAAATGCACACAGAAGGGATGGTTTTGCTGTATTTTACCTCGAGTTATTGCGAAAGCTCATCCTGAGAGGAGCTGCTCAAATGCATGTTAATAGTCATTAAGATTCATTACATCATCCCCTAGATCACACAGTGTGAGGGTTTGGGCATTTTTGATATCTGTTAATTGTAGGGATGGTTGTCTTGATTACAATTTTGTGTGTGTGTGTGTGTGTGTGTGTGTCTGTGTGTGTGTGTGTGATTGCGCTCCTGCGGTGAAGTTGTGTGGGCTCAGTGTAATAGTTTAATGATTAGCCAGAAGTGTGGATCTGTGTGTTCACGCCATAGGAGAGCTGAGAAAACACGGCTGCACACTGACAGGTGCTAATCCCACTGTGTGTGTGGAGGGGGGGGGGTTAAAATGTGTGTGTACAAATGATTGTTGGTGAAGTCTCAAAACAACTAAACATAAATCCTTCCAAAAATGTATCTGTACAGTATCTGCATGTGAAATTGTGTGATTGGTTGCAGTGGTATTAGGGGTATTAACTGAAGTCCAGTTGGTTATAAGGGCATTGGGGCAGGAAGTGTGGTCAGATTAGTTACAATGGACTTGGGTTGGGGACTGTGGTCCGGTTGGTTCCATTGGAATTGGGGGGGGCAGGAAGTGGGTCAGATTGGTTATAGTACCACTGAGGGCAGTAACTCTAGTCCAGTTTGTTACAGTGGCATTGAGGGTAATAACTACAGTTTAGCTGGCTACAGAGGCAGTGGGGCAGGAAATGGGCTTTGAATGGTGATGGTGACATTGGGGCAGGAGCTCTTGTCCAATTGCTTGCAGGGGCACCGGAGGCAGGAAGTGGAATCTGACTGGTTACAGAGGCACTGGGGGCAGGAACTCTGGTCCAGTTGGTTGCAGGGGCACTGGAGGCAGAAAGTGGAATTTGACTGGTTACAGAGGCACTGGGAGCAGGAACTCTGGTCCAGTTGAATAAAGTGTCATAATGGGCAAAAATATTGTCTGTTGTGGTCCACTAGTATTGGTGCAGGGACTATATAAATACAATCCAATTGGTAATGATGTTCTTGGGGGCAGAAACTGTGGTCCAATTGGTACCGGTGACATTAGGGCAGGAACTGAGTCTCTGATACCCCTTTTCCACCAAATCAGTTCCAGGGCTGGTTCGGGGCCAGTGCTGGTGCTGGTTCACAACTCGTTCAACTTGCGAGCCAGCTGAGAACCAGTTTGCTTTTCCATAGCTCGCGGTGCTAAGGGAAGCCACATCATTACGTCGCTGTATACGTCATTACGTTGCTGTATACATCATTACGTCGCTGTATACGTCAGTTACGTCGCTACGTTTGCATAAACCTTGGCGCGAATATCGAAGCAAAAACAACACGGAAGAAGCAGCAGCAACAACAACAATAATAATAATAGATGACTTCGTGTTTGTACAGCTGCTGCTTCTCGTCGCTTAAAAATGGCGATCTTTCACGGTCTTGTTATTGTTGTTGGTCTTAACAACTCCGCCCCCCCGCTGACGTAAGCGGTTCTTTCCTTTGGCCCAGCAGAGAGTTGGTGCTAGCCTGGAACTGGTTTTTCTGGCCCCAGAGCCAGTTCTTTGTCAGTGGAAACAAAAAACCCGGTTCCAAACTAAGCACTGGCCCCGAACCAGCCCTGGAACTGCTTTGGTGGAAAAGGGGCATGTGTCTCTTTAGTTACATAGGAATTGGATTAGGAACTATTGTCCCATGGTGACCATTGGCTACAATAGTTTTGGGGGCAGGAACTACATAACTGCAGTCTGATTGGTCACAATGTCAGTGGGGTTGGAAAGTGCAGTCTGAATGGTTACAGCAGTATTGCTGGTGAGAAATATGGATTGCTTGCAGGTGCATTGGGGCAAAATTGCAGATTGGTTGTAGTGGCATTGGGGCAGCCCTGGGTGTAGGATCTATCCTCCAATTGATCTCAGTAGCATTGGGATCTTCAGCAGTGGCCCCATCATTTATGATGGCATTGGGAGCAGGAACAACAAAACTATGGTCTGATTGGTCACAGTGTCATTGGGGATAGAAACTGCGGTCAGACTGGGTGTTGGGAAGTGAACTTTAGTTGGTTATAGTGGCATTAGTTGCTGAAATGGGTGTTTTGTGGGAAAAATGCTTTTGAACAAAATGTTGAATGAGTGTCCGTGCATGTGTGAATTGTGAGAGTTGCGAGGAGTTATATTGTTGACTTGAAGGATGTTGGCAGATATGAGCAACAGCTATCATGTCTATAACTAAAAAAAAAGTTACTTGGGAAAAGTTTTGGAGAAAAGATTTTGTCAACAAAACAAGAATTTTTCATGTCACTGCAGTTGTGTTTTGACGTGACTCTTTAGCTCTGCACCATGTCCTCAGCAGCAGCAGGTCTCTGCATGGTGTGTGATGCAGTCTCTGTCACACACATGATCCCTCCCTCCTTGGCTTTCTTCTTTCACCAGCACTCGGTAAGTGATTTTCCTGCGCCGCCGGCTAAGGCTTTGCAGGGGGAAGAGGATTTAATGTAGCATGGAGACAGGCAGCTGTGGGAATCATGGGAGCGTGTGTGAGTGCGGCGGGACGAGTGCCTTACATTTGAAGTTTGAGAGGGACCTGAAAAATTCTGCACAGCTCAGGGGGTGAAGGACTTGAAATTGATGCTGAGGGTGAAAAATGACTGCAAATATATTTCATTTGACCTTGATATCACTTTTGGGTTAATTTGTTTTCCTTTAGTTATCAGTGCTAGATCTAGAAAATGGACTAGGCCCTATTTGTAATACCACATAGCAGCTAAAAAGATTTCATGCATTGATTGATTGATTGATTGATTCTGAACAGTAAAGAAGATATAAAACAAACAAAAATAAATAAATAAAAATAAAAAATGTTATCATCAAAACATCGTCATAAACAGAATAGCGTAGCCACAAGGCAATAACATAATAATGTTCGGAAAGGATTAGGAAGAAGTAAATAACTTATCAAATCCTAACCCTCTATACCACCGCTAATCAAACGTCACTTTCCACCATAATAAACTATATATACAAAAGAAAGCAAAATCAACAACAACAAAAAAAAAAACCCATACCAACATACCAAGACATGCCAACATGGTACAATATCGCCCAAATCAAATCATATATATACAAATACTTATGCTATGCATATATATATACACACATACAATACATATATACAGTACATACATATACACATACCTATAACTATACACATCCATACGTACACAGACACCCAGATCATAATTATGCATATTATGCTTATATATTATATACAGTTATGCACTATACATACATACATATATATATATATATATATATATATATATATATATATATATATATATATATATAAATACTCATTTTTTATATAATCTATCCGTATGTACCCATACCCACATATATACACTTATATTATCAATAGCATGTTATTGTAATTCCTCCTCCCTATACCTCATAAAGATCTGTTCCTTATACCTTTTTTTGAACTGGTTTATAGTTGTACATTTCATGAGCTCCACATTCAAACTGTTCCATAGCTTTACTCCACAAATAGAGATACTGAACATTTTTAACGTTGTCCTAGCACTGCGAATTTTAAATTTCAATTTTCCCCTAAAATTATAGCCCCCCCCTCTCTATCCGAGAACATTATTTGGATATTCCTTGTTACTTTATAATTCCTTACTTTGTACATTACTAAGGCAGTTTTATATCCTATAATATCCCTGAATTTTAAACCTTTTGAATTTAAGAATAGTGAATTAGTATGATCTCGGTAACCAGCACTATGAATTATTCTTATAGCTCTTTTCTGAAGTATAGTTATTGCATGAAGTAAACATTTATACGTATTTCCCCACACCACTGAGCAGTAATTTAAGTACGGTAAAACCAGGGAACAGTAAAGAATGCAGAGTGAATTATAGTCCAGGACGTGCTTAGCTTTACTCAGCACAGATATGCTTCTTGATAGTTTCATTAGTATGTATTTTATATGTGATTTCCAATTAATTCTATCATCTATTATTACCCCAAGAAATGTATTATTAGAAACTCTTTCAATATCAACACCATCTACCTGTACATTTATTGCCCTATTTATTTTATAATTATTAAATAACATGATTTTTGTTTTAGACAGATTTAATGATAATTTATTTTGATCAAACCAACTTTTTAACCTGCACAATTCTGAAGAGATTATGTTTTCTAACTCATGTAAATTTGTTCCAGAACAAAACATATTTGTGTCATCTGCAAATAATACCATCTTAAATATCTTTGATACATTGCACATATCATTTATATAAAGAATAAACAGTTTAGGACCCAATACTGACCCCTGAGGGACACCACAATCAATATTCAAACGAATTGAGACAGAGTCACCCAACTTCACAAATTGTGTCCTGTTGCTCAAATAACTTTTTATCCAATTGAATACAACTCCCCTTATTCCATATTGTTCCATCTTATTAATTAATATATCATGATTAATAGTATCAAAAGCTTTTTGAAGATCAATAAATATCCCAGCGACATATTTCTTATCATCTATAGAGTTACTGATTTCTTCAATTGATTCCATTAGTGCCAGCTCTGTTGATCTATTTGCTCTAAATCCATGTTGACCATCACTGAGTAGTTTGTATTTTTCAATGAATTTATCTAATCTGTTATTGAATAGTTTTTCAAGAATTTTGGAGAATTGAGGAAGTAAGGAAACAGGTCTGTAATTTGTGCAGTTGTGTTTGTCCCCAGATTTATACAATGGAATTACTTTTGCTATTTTCATATTGCTTGGAAATGTAGGGCGGCACGGTGGTGTAGTGGTTAGCGCTGTCGCCTCACAGCAAGAAGGTCTGGGTTCGAGCCCCGTGGCCGGCGAGGGCCTTTCTGTGCGGAGTTTGCATGTTCTCCCCGTGTCCGCGTGGGTTTCCTCCGGGTGCTCCGGTTTCCCCCACAGTCCAAAGACATGCAGGTTAGGTTAACTGGTGACTCTAAATTGAGCGTAGGTGTGAATGTGAGTGTGAATGGTTGTCTGTGTCTATGTGTCAGCCCTGTGATGACCTGGCGACTTGTCCAGGGTGTACCCCGCCTTTCGCCCGTAGTCAGCTGGGATAGGCTCCAGCTTGCCTGCAACCCTGTAGAAGGATAAAGCGGCTAGAGATAATGAGATGAGATATTGCTTGGAAATGTACCGGTTTGAAATGACAAGTTACAGATGTATGTTAATGGTTTAGAAATCCCCCCAATAATAGTTTTCACTAGTTTCATATCAATATCATTACAATCTGTGGATATTTTATGACTACATTTATTAACTATATCAATAATTTCCTTCTCATCTACTGGTGTAAGAAACATAGAACAAGAATTCCTCTTTATAATATTATCTATACAATCATCATTTGTTACTGAATCAGAGATATTTTGAGCTAATCTTGGTCCAACATTAACAAAAAAATTATTAAAACTATTAGCAACTACATCCATGTTATAATTTTCGATACCTTTGTCATTAAAGTATTTAGGGTAATGTATTTGTCCAGAACCATCTTTAATAATACTATTTAATATATTCCATATTCCTTTAATATTATTTTTGTTATTATATATTAATTTACCATAATAATCCTTCCTAAATCTCCTTATGATACTTGTTAACTTGTTTTTATATTTTTTATATTTATTTTCTGCCTCTTTGGTTCTCAATTTAATAAATTCTCTATATAGAGTGTTTTTCTTCTTACAGGTATTTTGTAATCCCTTAGTAATCCAAGGTTGGTCATTATAGTTTTGTTTTGTACTATATTGCTTCAGTGGGCAATTTTTATCATATAATAATTTGAATATACTTAAAAAGTTATCATATGCTCTATCAATGCTATTCTCTATATAAACTGATTCCCAGTCTTGTATTAATAAATCATTATTTAATGCCAACATGGCTTCCTCAGTCCTAACTCTTCTATACGTGTTTATGGTCTGTCACATTTCTCTTATGATTACAGTCATAAATTGTAAAAACTGGTAGATGATCACTAATATCATTGATTAATATTCCACTTATAATGTTATTATCTATATCATTGGTAAATATACTGTCTATTAAGGTAGCACTATGGTCAGTAATTCTGGTGGGTCTGGTAATTTTGGGGTGAAGACTCGTACTGTACATGGTATTAATAAATTCCTCAGTTATACTGTGCTTATTAGGGTTCAACAGATCAACATTAGTATCCCCACAAATGAAGATAACTTTTTTATTATCTACTGTAAATGTCTTTTCTACCCAGTCCTTAAACGCCTCTATACTAGTTTCTGGCGCTCTACTGTATATATACAGCTAATTAATACATTTCTACTTTTTTCAATATTAATTTAGATTGTTAAACATTCTAATAAGTTATCAATCACTGTTGTCATGCCATCTATTAACTTATAATTCAAATTACAGTCCACATACACCGCCACTCCTCCTCCACCTTTATTTTTCCTGTTTATATAATTAAATTCATATCCAACCAGTTCGAAATCCACTCCTTTCTCCAGGTCAATCCAGGTCTCCGATATGGCAATTATGTTGAATGGATGAGTAAACTGACTTAAGTATTTCTTGATGTGTTTGAAGTTAGTGTACATGCTTCTGCTGTTGAAGTGTCTCATCTCATCTCATTATCTCTAGCCGCTTTATCCTTCTACAGGGTCGCAGGCAAGCTGGAGCCTATCCCAGCTGACTACGGGCGAAAGGCGGGGTACACCCTGGACAAGTCGCCAGGTCATCACAGGGCTGACACATAGACACAGACAACCATTCACACTCACATTCACACCTACGGTCAATTTAGAGTCACCAGTTAACCTAACCTGCATGTCTTTGGACTGTGGGGGAAACCGGAGCACCCGGAGGAAACCCACGCGGACACGGGGAGAACATGCAAACTCCACACAGAAAGGCCCTCGCCGGCCACGGGGCTCGAACCCGGACCTTCTTGCTGTGAGGCGACAGCGCTAACCACTACACCACCGTGCCGCCCTGTTGAAGTGTATTATTGATCATTTTCCCACAGCCTGAGTGGACTGATTGTACTGTTCCTCTGTGTAATGGTGGCAATTGTCCTTAATGGTTGAAAAAAAGTTATTGTCCGGGTCTGTGTCATTATCTATATCCAGTAGTTTATGGTCAGCGAATTCATGTGATTTCAGTTCCAGGTTTTCATAATCAACAAGCATTTGCGTGAACCGAGTAGTGTTCCGGGTAATGGATGAAGGAGTTATTTCGGTGTGTGTCATGGTTGAGTTTGGTGTAGTGTCACGTCGGTATTGATTACCGTACAGTCCCGATAGCATCACTGGTATTTATCCAAGTCCTCGATGTTCTGTATGACCAGAACTCTCGCCTCCTCCGTTGTACCATTCAGCTTTATGAAAACTTTGCAGTTGGTGATCCATGTGGACTGAATTTTGTTTTCTTTCTTCAGACGTCGTGCTTTTCTGGCGATGTCAGCATTGCGTTTTGTCAGGTGTTCGTTGATGTAGACGTTTGTCCCTTTCAGTTTCCTTCCTTGTTTCAGTAGTGTAGCTTTACGTTTCCGGCTGATGAATCTCATGATGATGGTCTGTTTGTCGCTGGTGTTCCTCCTTGGTAGCGGGTGGCAGGCCTCGATGTTATCGCAGTCCAGGTGAATTCCCTTGGACTGCAGGAAAGCAGCTACCTGCTGCTCCGTGGAGCTCATATCCAGCTCCCCGGGCTCCTCCCCGTTGATAGCGGTCACCGCCCGAGTGTATGACCGAGGTTTTACCTGGAGCCCGGTGACGACAATGTCATTCATTCTGGAGTATTGCTCCAGGTCGGCCACTCGGCTTTCCAGGTCGGCGATCCGCTTATCCTTCTCCACATTCTGGATCCGCAGCGTTTTCACCCCTTCCACCAAGTCCAATATGCTCTTCTGCTGCAGCCTGACAGCAGAAACTTCTTCAGTTATGAAGTTGAGTGACTTTTTTATGTTATCGACTTCCTCAGCAGTGGGGATCTTCTTTGGGCCTATATAGCCCGGTAGCAAGTTGCTGGGCCAACCAGCTTTCGCCGTCAGCTGTTAGCACAACCAGCTGTTCGCCTCACTGCCTTTCTGAATTTTCCCGCCAAAGGAAGAGGAAGACGGAAGTGACGCTCTCTGTCTCAGTAATCCTTTCATTTATGGGTATTACGTAAGATAGTTATCATTTATTTTATCACAATCGTACTGGTTAAACATGTTACACGAGCACAAAATGTTCATTAGTTCAGTAATTGTAGGCTATAGCTGTTGCTGAATCCTGGGCATAATGCGGGGTCTCTTTGGTTATAGTCGCATCTGGAATGATTACTGTAGCATCAGGTCCAGGAAGTGAGGTCCAATTGGTTGCAGTGACACTGGGGCAGTAACTCTAGTGCAATTGGGTACAGGGACGTTGGGGGTGGGAGCTGTGGTCCAGGGGCATTGGGAGCAGGAACTGTGGTCCAATTGGTTACAGAGGTACTGGGGATGGGAACTGTGGTCCAATTGGTTACAGAGGTACTGGGGATGGGATCTGTAGGCTCATTGGTTACAGAGGTACTGGGGATGGGATCTGTGGTCGAATTGGTTACAAAGGTATTGGGGATGGGAAATGTGGTCCAGTTGGTTACAGAGGTATTGGGGATGGGATCTTTGGGCCAATTGGTTACAAAGGTACTGGGGATGGGAACTGTGGTCCAGTTGGTTACAGAGATCCTGGTGGCAAGGACTGTGGCCCAATTGGTTACTGGGGAACTGATGATGGGAACAGGGGTCCACTTGGCTGGAGTGGGATTGGGGGGGCAGGCACTGTGGCCCATTTGGTTGCTATGGTCACAGAAAGTTCAGTCATTTAGTCATTGAAGGATGTTAGTCTTAAACTACTAAACAGGTTCCAGCACCACAGGGGTCACGCCACACTGGCATTTATATTCTCCCTTGGACTGCATCAGTCTTCCTAAAGTATATCATTTCAAGTGTATATGTTTGACATAGGGGCAGCACGGTGGTGTAGTGGTTAGTGCTGTTGCCTCACAGCAAGAAGGTCTGGGTTCGAGCCCCATGGCTGGCGAGGGCCTTTCTGTGCGGAGTTTGCATGTTCTCCCCGTGTCCGCGTGGGTTTCCTCCGGGTGCTCCGGTTTCCCCCACAGTCCAAAGACATGCAGGTTAGGTTAACTGGTGACTCTAAATTGACTGTAGGTGTGAATGTGAGTGTGAATGGTTGTCTGTGTCTATGTGTCAGCCCTGTGATGACCTGGCGACTTGTCCAGGGTGTATCCCGCCTTTCGCCCGTAGTCAGCTGGGATAGGCTCCTGCTTGCCTGCGACCCTGTAGAACAGGATAAAGCGGCTACAGATAATGAGATGAGATGTTTGACACAAACTTTTTTTTTCAGCTTACTGCCCTTTTTGTGCTCTGATGCTTTTGTGAAGCTCTTATCCCTGACCTCCTGCCTTCCAGTGTGTCATAAAGTTCGGCAGGTTCACTTTGATGTAACCTCAACCACAATGCACTGCCTGAAGAAATTCAGCACCCTGGACAGTTCCTGAGATACATGCACTCTCCCGTTTTCTTTTGTCCACCAGTCAGTGCAGCCAGCCGGCAGCCATTTTGTGAGGCCGTGTCTGAATGCCGAGGCTTTTTGAAAGCTCTTGTGTGCAGATAGAGCACAGCACTCGGTGCCTCTCTCAGGCCCACTCAGCCGAGCGCAGCGATTAACCCAACCGCACCTCTTGCCACGGCACACAGCTCTCTGCTTCTGTTCCCTCCGGCTAGCACTCTCACTTTTTGTCTTGCTCTGTCTCACTTGTTCTCTTTTCATTCTCTCTCTCTATTTTACTTTGTGCTCTTTTGATCTCTCCTTCTGCTTCCTTTTCCATCTCTCTCTCTGTCATTCTTTATCTCCCAGAGTTTCTTCTGCTAACACTGCTAACCAGTTTGTCCTTCCATTGTCTTTCCCATCTTTCTTCTTCTCTCCTCCTTTTTCTTTCTGGCCTAGAACTTACTGCATTTCTCTTGTTGCCCTTTCCATCTCGCGTTCTCTCACAAAGTTGCCTCGGTCTAATTTGTTTGTTGACAACTTCTGGTTGTCCTTTGTAAAGCAATTTAGTTTTCTCTGTTGGCTTTATCAAACAGCAAATCCAACCCTCCACCTTAATTTCTGTTGTAATGTCCTACTGCTAATGTGGCTATCCGGTCTACCGAACTACTTTCACCTCTTGCCAAACATGGCAACTGTCTGGACATAAACCGTGCGACTGCATCATTCAGATCTGGCTAAGCTACTCTTGTGCACCCACTCAGCGATGTATCTCAAGCTTCCAGAAGTCCCACCTACTGGAAATGCTCATCATATGATTGGATGATTCCACTGTCATGCCATAATTATATCCAGTTCCTGAAGTCCTAAGCAGCATGTGAGCTCACTTCTTAGCTGGATCAAAACAATATGTCGTGAGATTAATTACAATGTGCGTATGATGGCTCTCTAACAGACGAACATTACAGACATGCAGTATAATTGTCAATCCTCATTTCCCAGAAGTCTCTCTGAAAGCCTAGAGAGCCCTGAAGTGTAAATGGAGTGATCTGTAGGAAAGGACTGCTAGCTAATCGGCTAATTAGCAGCTCGTATAAATCAACACGCTCAGCTCAAATCTGACAGGGCCGCTACACAAACATGACCTGTGGCTGTGTGAAGATGAGTTGATATCTTTGTGCTTCATTTCATTCCCGTCATTGCCGTCCCTCTACATTCGCAGTGCGTTATGAGTATTGCATACAGTGGTTCAGTCACTGCACCGTACGAACATCATAGGTCCTGTATTATTTATTGTGTGTGTGTTGTTGTTGTGGTTGTTTCCTTTCTCTATCTTGGTCGCTTTGGCCTGGATGTAGTGAGTTATCAAGTCTCGTTTTATCCTACTTTTCTTCATACGCTTTGTCCTTTTCTTCACTCTTTATCTACATGTTTCTCCTCTCCTGTACAGCTTTCTTCTTCTCTCTCGCTACTGTTCTGGCCTGAATAAAGCAAGTTGATGGCTCTTTTTCGTCTTTTCTTTCTCTACCTTGCTCCTCTCCTCTCCTCTCCTCTCCTCTCCTCTCAACACTGTTGGGTGTTTTCTGCTAACACAGCACATCCTTGCCTCTTTCTCTTGTTTATATTATATCCTTTTCTCCCGCTCGGTGTTTTCGATTCTGCGCTCGTCTTGAGGAAAGGTGTCATCATGGCAGGTTTCCTTTACAAAGAGGAATTCCTACCAAAACGCTTTTCTTTCTTACGCCTCTGTGTGCAGCATCTTTGCAAAATGGGGCACAATTTGTACGCCGCTTTATTCTAATCCATCCATCATCCTGGTCAGCTTCAGGGCGGATCCAGAGACGGGAAGCCTTATTAGTTTCATTGTAGAAAATAAACGGAACCACTTTACATGAAGGGAAATTGCATTATAAAAGAGCGCTGTGGTGTACTTTCGTGTCACAGTAGATCTTGTCTGATTTTAGTTTTAGATGATTGTTAGTTTTATCCAAGGTTTCTTTTCTTGTCTTGTCGATCAGGTGTGGGTTTTTTTTTTAAACAACAAAGCAAAACTTGTGTCAGAGCATGACGTCATTACTCCGTAACATGCCATCAGAGGCAGGACGCAGGTGTGTAAACTTTACAACGAAATAACAATCCCGAATCAAGACTGTAAAACACAGAACGTGGGGAAGCAGTCTTAGGAAACACACGTACAGGAACCCTAATCAGAAACTGAACTAAAAACAGATGGACACTATTCAGGATACACACAAACAAAGGACGAAAGGGGGTGGAGACAGAACCGGGAAGTGAAAACAAAACAAATCTCAGAATAAAAGGGGATTCGTGACATACAGCAGGAAGCATTTTTATTACAAAATGTCAAACGCTAATTTTTGTATTTGGACAGTGATGTACAGTATACAGACTTCATGTTTGTCATAGTTATATTTATCACAGAAGCTAAATGGTTAGAGAAAAAGCTTTGGGACCGAAAGGTCACTGGTTCAATTCCCCAAACCAGCAGGACTGGCTTGCTCAAGTGCCCTTGAGCAAGGCACCTAAAGCCCCAACTGCTCTGGCAACTGTGGTGGCGTACCTTGTGTCTGATTAGCCAAAGAAAAACCAATGATGCGATGATTGAGTTTGGGCAAGAACCTGGCCATAACCATAACCATCACAGACCCCTGTATAAGAATGCCAGAACTGCACTTGCTGTTCATGTTGCATGCTCAATGCTACATCATTAGCGATAAATAACGACGAGGTGCCAACGTTTACATTTCAGCCCTTACCATTTGTGATTTTTGACTCCTCACTACAGAGATACAGGAGACACCTGAAAATACGGGGAAAGGACGTGTAGTGTAAAAACGATAACTAGCACTTGTCAATCTCGCAAGTTTTCAAATTGATCTGACTCAGAAATAAAGCTCGGTTATTTGCAACTAACAGAGCCATGTCTCTCCGGCAAACTTCTCGCTATTGTTGTCTGAACAAGTATTTTCAAAATACTATAACAAGGATTTTTGAGTTGCAGTCGGTTTGACCGTGCTAACCACTTGCACGGTGGTGTAATGGTTAGCACGGTCGCCTCACAGCAAGAAGGTTCTGGGTTCGAACCCAGCGGCCGGCAAGGGCCTTTCTGTGTGGAGTTTGCGTGTTCTCCCCGTGTCCGTGTGGGTTTCCTCTGGGTGTTCTGGTTTCCCTCACAGTTCAAAGACATGTGGTTAGGTTAATATGGGACGGCCTTGGGCTGAGGTGACCTTGAGCGAGGCTCCCAACTGCTCCCCGGGTGCTGTTAGCATGGCTGCCCACTGCTCTGTGTGTGAGTGTGTGTGCTCATTGCTTGCATGTGTGTGTTCACTGCTTCAGATGGGTTAAAGGCAGAGAGGAAATTTCACAAGTGTGTGATGAATAAAGTTGTGCTTTCTTTCTTGAGGGAAACCCTGTGCATCTCCTAATTTGAAAGGAGTTTGTGCTGCACTTTATTTTCAACTGGTCTCGTGCTTGTTTACATCACATTACAGGCATTTAGGAGATACTGTTATCCAGAGCGACATACCCAGAGCAGCTGGGGGTTAGGCGCCTTACTCAAAAGCACCTCAGCCATCTCTGCTGGTCCAGGGAATCAAACCAGCAACCTTTTGGTCCCAAAGCTGCTGCTCTAACCATTAGGTTATGGCTTCCCCCCATTTAAAACTTTAGTCTATGGGTACACCTGGTCAGCTAATTATTTTCAGGATACATGTCCTGTTTGGGGCGGCACGGTGGTGTCGTGGTTAGCACTGTCGCCTCAGAGCAAGAAGGTCCGGGTTCGAGCCCCGTGGCCGGCGAGGGCCTTTCTGTGCAGAGTTTGCATGTTCTCCCCGTGTCCGCGTGGGTTTCCTCCGGGTGCTCCGGTTTCCCCCACAGTCCAAAGACATGCAGGTTAGGTTAACTGGTGACTCTAAATTGAGCGTAGGTGTGAATGTGAGTGTGAATGGTTGTCTGTGTCTATGTGTCAGCCCTGTGATGACCTGGCGACTTGTCCAGGGTGTACCCCGCCTTTCGCCCGTAGTCAGCTGGGATAGGCTCCAGCTTGCCTGCGACCCTGTAAAACAGGATAAAGCGGCTAGAGATAATGAGATGAGATGAGATGTCCTGTTTGCCTTTGAAAAAGAAATTTGAGTCAGTATCTACTCCCCAAGATGCTCTGGATTTTATTTGATTTAATGTTGTGAAGTGGTTGAGGCCCTTTATCACTATATTCAGTCAACACAGTTTTGTACGCTATGTTGTACTTGAGGCAAGATTTACCTCAGTCCTTAACCATTATCTCACATGTTCGTAAACATGGATTCAGCTAACTTTCAGGTCTGTGCGCTTCATTTATTTATAATTAACAGTTATTCCATGAAATCAAGTCGTACATGAGCTGATAGCTGACGAAGCGCGTAGTACAGAGTTGTCTATAATCCGAGTATGATGAGATTGAGTGGAATAACTATTTTAGTCTATCCACATTCACTGGATTTTGAGAAACAGAGCATTTTTATCAAATTTGCAAAAAATAAAAATGCTCTGTTTCTCAAAATCCAGCGACTGTGGATAGACTAAAATAGTTATTCCACTCAATCTCATCATACACGGATTATAGCCAATCAGCTCATGTACGACTTGATTTCGTGGAATAACTTTTAAATATAAACAGATAAAAATTATGACATCAAGTAAAAAAAAAATGTAATCATTGCGATATACGTAGCTGTGGTATAACAGGAATTAGAGGTCGACCGATCTATCGGCCGGCCGATTTAATCGGCCGATTTTTGCCATTTTTTAATGAATCGGCATCGGCCGATTTTCTTATTTGGTCACGCCGATTTAAAGTCAGGCATGACAGCTACGTAGAACGTGGCGTGCAAAAGAACCAAGCCAACAAACGTTTCAGGAGTCAGCAGAGATAGCCTACAGGTAAGACTTCAATTCTTACATTTCAATGTCCTAAAGTTGTATATTTGCTCTCATGATAGTTGTAATCTGTGATGTGTTGCTTCATTTAGCGAAAGGAAAAACGAATAGCATTTCAACTGCATCGGAGTTGTAGAATTCCTCTTGAAACGAAACATTGCGATGCGTAGCCTTGTGGCCGCGAGTGTGTCGGGAATGCGTCGACTATGTAAGCCCCCTTAACGCTGGTGACCGCTATGTTCCGATCTAAACTGTAGTAACGGACAACCTAAGTGAAAAGTTAACAAAAAGAGGACGCAAAACTAACCTGTGAACGTATTATAACATTGCCATCCCATGTCCATTCGTTTTCGCGATGTATACATGTTTGGTTTGATTGTGAACCAGAGACCGATGCTAGACCTCTGCAGTTCCTATTTCCGGTTTCCTGCACAGCATGCTGGGAGACGGAGTTTTATATTGTTGAAATGGAAACATGTGAAAGTTCAAGGCGTGGAAGTTCCACAGTGAAACCGTATAACTTGAACATGTATTTTGCCGTTTTGAAGGAACTATCTGAAGTTGTCACATCAAGGAAGTCTTCTTGCACTCTGTTAGTCTATTGATTATTCATTTTAATACGTTTAAGTCATTAATTTGTTAATTCTTATTGTTATGATGAGTACAGTCATTTTTATATAATACATAATATTTATACTATATATTATGTTATTTATAATGAATAAAATAAATATGTTATGAATAATAAAATCTAAATGAAATGAATAATTTCTTTTCGTCCTGTGTTACTAGTGTGTTTGCAGCACTAATATATTTTTATTTCATATTTATTTTTATGTTGATTATATATTGAATATTTCAGACTCAGAGTTCAGTAGCATTTCATTAGTAGCCTTTGACTTAACTGGTATTTATTTATTTTATATTTATTTCATATGTTGATTTTTTCAGAGTGTTCAATTTTCAATAAATCGTGTTAAGTTTCTAAGTGTTGTGCGTCCTCTTACTAGTATGATATTTTAGCATGCCAATTAAGGACAATACGATAGCATATCGGCCCTAAAAATCGGCCCAAAAAAATCGGCAGCTCATATCGGCCATCGGCTGACTCTGACCTCTAAATATCGGTATCGGCATCGGCTTTAGAAAAACCCATATCGGTCGACCTCTAACAGGAATAAAACACTTCTGAGTTTATGATAATCAACATCCATGTGGTAAGAGTAACTCTGCTTCATCACACCACCTCATCATTAAAGTTTATGATCAGCCACAAAAAAAACAACACTAAAGTCAATTCGTGCAGCCATCGATAGGTTTTTAAGAAGTCCGACTGAGTGGAAATGATTTTGTCGGATGTTTTGTATAAAGTTTTTATTTATTGAATTTGCTAATTATGTAAAATCTCATCTCATCTCATCTCATCTCATCTCATTATCTGTAGCCGCTTTATCCTGTTCTACAGGGTCGCAGGCAAGCTGGAGCCTATCCCAGCTGACTACGGGTGAAAGGCGGGGTACACCCTGGACAAGTCGCCAGGTCATCACAGGGCTGACACATAGACACAGACAACCATTCACACTCACATTCACACCTACGCTCAATTTAGAGTCACCAGTTAACCTAACCTGCATGTCTTTGGACTGTGGGGGAAACCGGAGCACCCGGAGGAAACCCACGCGGACACGGGGAGAACATGCAAACTCCGCACAGAAAGGCCCTCGCTGGCCACGGGGCTCGAACCCGGACCTTCTTGCTGTGAGGTGACAGCGCTAACCACCACACCACCGTGCCGCCCTATTATGTAAAATGTCTGACAAAATAATTTCCACTTTAGAATGTAAACAACCTGGCAGTGAAATGACAGGAGCAATTTGTGAAAAATGTGATAATAATAATTCTTGGGGAAAAAAAAAGCGTTCTTACCATCAAATACCTTTATTCCATATTTTGTTGCTTTTTTTATTTTCCATTTTTCGGGGTTTTGTTTTGAAGTAAAGTTTTTATTTCGTCCTCGGTTTTGGTCCTCAGCAACATTTTGTTTTTCTCGACTCATGGTACTGTATATGAGCTGATATCCTAGAAGTAGAGTAGCCAATCAGAGCATGCAATTGTTCATATCCAGTGAATGTGGATAGAATAAATTATTTGCCACGGACATGGCTTAATGGTTAGAGAAGCAGCTTTGGGACCAAAAGGTTGCTGGTTTGATTCCCTGGACCAGCAGGGATGGCTGAAGTGCCCTTGAGCAAAGCATCAAACCCCCACCTGCTCCCCAGGCTGCTCCGAGTATGTTGTATGTCACTCTGGATAAGAGCGTCTGCTAAATGCCTGTAATGTATTGGTTGAGCGTTCCTTAAATACAATTGCAACAACATACAGTTTCATTGTTTGCCTCACAAGAATATCATCATTTGGTGAACAAGAAGATTCAAGTTGGCAGAACTCTCGTCTAAAGTTGAAATCATTAGTAAAGTCAGTAACAGTCGTCAAAAGTTAAGAAAAAATCTCTTGGAGCATGTTGCCTTGATAATTTGAGTTTTCTCAACATTTTTGGTTTTACAGTGTGGCACGTAGAAGTGATGTTGTGGTTTTTTTTGGCTCTCTGAGTGATTACTTTTCCTTTTCCTTTCATGAATTCTGGTACAAAGTCACTTCTTGTGAGTCGATAGAAAATGAGAAGGCAGAGCTGTGATGCCTTTTGATGGGAAAAAAAAAGAACTGGAAGAGGATAGAAAAGAGATGGAATAGCTCTTTATAAAGTAACACTCACGCCAGACCTTGGCTTTGCTCTACAGTTTCACTACAGCTGCTTGGCACAACTAGCAGACGTTTGTTAACGTACCTGTATTTGTGGTAAAATTCAGGTCCCCCCCCCCCCCCCCCCCCCCCTTTCTGACTGCTTGGATATTTTTATTAGACATGTTAGCACCTATAATCAGTATGGCCATTCTGAAATGTTTAAAAGGTAGAGACAATGCTGTGGCTCTCTCTGTCTCTAATTTCTCATGTCGGCACGTTCCCTCGTTTCTTTTCTTACCCTCTTTTCTGTCTCTTTCTCTGCAGCCTTAAGTCGTTCCATGATGACTTTTGGCTTGATGAGGAGGGAGCTGGCGTGTGAGGGTTACCCCATCGAGCTCCGCTGCCCGGGCAGCGACGTCATCATGATCGAGACGGCCAACTACGGACGCACCGACGACAAGATCTGTGACGCCGACCCTTTCCAGATGGAGAACGTGCAGTGCTACCTACCTGATGCCTTCAAGATCATGTCACAGAGGTACACAGAAGTGTGTGTGTGTGGGGGGTGGAGAGAATGCTGGTTATGGGCAAACCTTCAAACCTTTTCAAGAGCCGACCTAAGAGCAATCATGGACGTTTACAAAATTTACAAAACTTGTACTGTCCTTCACAGGGCTTTCCCCAGAAAAAAAAAATATATCAGAGTGGTGCTACTGATGCGGAGCCCAGCCCATTAGGGCCGGCCCAGCCCAGAGGGCCAGCTGCTGGGGCGTCCGGGTGCATGGTCCACCAGAAAAATTTTGAAATCAGAGACCTCAGATAGTGCAGTCTGGTAGGGCTGATTTCAGCACAATTCAGCATCATTAAATTTGCTGTTTTTTACCTTGTCAAATCTGCAAGGGGCAAAATTTAAAGGGCAAAATTAGATTTGAAATGAAAACACTGGAAACAGTCAATTCAGAGAAATATGTAATTTTATGGCACAACAAAAAAAATGCATAATATTGAACAATATAGCACACCTCTTCATTTTCCAATTCCAGGATGCCAGGAACAAAATCAAGGTCAAATCACACAACAGCGCCATCTAGTGACCAACACCTAGAACGTGGTTTAATGTATGGCTGCGAATGGCAGTCAGTGTATGCAGCGAAACCTTTTATTTTCACTTCTGGGTTGAGTACCAGGATAGTCTAGACCTATTTATTTCAATATCTTCCTATTTCTAGAGTTATTACTCATTTTGCAAGGGGAACAGGAGATATGTAGGTGCAGAAAGTACTCTGCATTCTTCAATTTATGGTATTGATTTTTCTTTTTTTGGTGTGCAAATGACGGACCTTGGCTTTGCTCTACAGTTTCACTACAGCTGTTTGGCACAACTAGCAGACGTTCGTTAACGTCCCTGTATTTGTGGTAAAATTCAGGTTTTTTCCCCCCCTTTCTGACTGCTTGGATACAACCCCGATTCCAAAAAAGTTGGGAGAAAGTACAAATTGTAAATAAAAACGGAATGCAATAATTTACAAATCTCAAAAACTGATATTGTATTCACACTAGAACATAGACAACATATCAAATGTCGAGACATTTTGAAATTTCATGCCCAATATTGGCTCATTTGAAATTTCATGACAGCAACACATCTCAAAAAAGTTGGGACAGGGGCAATAAGAGGCTGGAAAAGTTAAAGGTACAAAAAAGGAACAGCTGGAGGACCAAATTGCAACTCATTAGGTCAATTGGCAATAGGTCATTAACATGACTGGGTATAAAAAGAGCATCTTGGAGTGGCAGCGGCTCTCAGAAGTAAAGCTGGGAAGAGGATCACCAATCCCCCTAATTCTGCGCCGACAAATAGTGGAGCAATATCAGAAAGGAGTTCGATAGTGTAAAATTGCAAAGAGTTTGAACATATCATCATCTACAGTGCATAATATCATCAAAAGATTCAGAGAATCTGGAAGAATCTCTGTGCGTAAGGGTCAAGGCCGGAAAACCATACTGGGTGCCCGTGATCTTCGGGCCCTTAGACGGCACTGCATCACATACAGGCATGCTTCTGTATTGGAAATCACAAAATGGGCTCAGGAATATTTCCAGAGAACATTATCTGTGAACACAATTCACCGTGCCATCCGCCGTTGCCAGCTAAAACTCTATAGTTCAAAGAAGAAGCCGTATCTAAACATGATCCAGAAGCGCAGACGTCTTCTCTGGGCCAAGGCTCATTTAAAATGGACTGTGGCAAAGTGGAAAACTGTTCTGTGGTCAGACGAATCAAAATTTGAAGTTCTTTATGGAAATCAGGGACGCCGTGTCATTCGGACTAAAGAGGAGAAGGACGACCCAAGTTGTTCTCAGCGCTCAGTTCAGAAGCCTGCATCTCTGATGGTATGGGGTTGCATTAGTGTGTGTGGCACGGGCAGCTTACACATCTGGAAAGACACCATCAATGCTGAAAGGTATATCCAGGTTCTAGAGCAACATATGCTCCCATCCAGACGACGTCTCTTTCAGGGAAGACCTTGCATTTTCCAACATGACAATGCCAAACCACATACTGCACCAATTACAGCATCATGGCTGTGTCGAAGAAGGGTCCGGGTACTGAACTGGCCAGCCTGCAGTCCAGATCTTTCACCCATAGAAAACATTTGGCGCATCATAAAACGGAAGATACGACAAAAAAGACCTAAGACAGTTGAGCAACTAGAATCCTACATTAGACAAGAATGGGTTAACATTCCTATCCCTAAACTTGAGCAACTTGTCTCCTCAGTCCCCAGACGTGTACAGACTGTTGTAAAGAGAAAAGGGGATGTCTCACAGTGGGAAACATGGCCTTGTCCCAACTTTTTTGAGATGTGTTGTTGTCATGAAATTTAAAATCACCTAATTTTTCTCTTTAAATGATACATTTTCTCAGTTTAAACATTTGATATGTCATCTATGTTCTATTCTGAATAAAATATGGAATTTTGAAACTTCCACATCATTGCATTCCGTTTTTATTTACAATTTGTACTTTGTCCCAACTTTTTTGGAATTGGGGTTGTAATTTTATTATGTCTGCTGATGTCACACAGTGCAGCAGAGCGCTGCGTATCTGCACTTTGGGGAAAGCCCTGCTTCAGACATGCAAAACGAGATAATAAACAATGCCATTCATCTGAAGTGCCTTCAGGGTGCTTTCATGCCAACGTTGTTTGGTATGGACTTATTGATTTTTTCCCCCAGTCTTATTTTCTCCCAATTTATTAATTTTGCCAGTTCCTACTCATTAGTCAACTGTGAGCCTCTTGACTGAAAGATCATACCAAAGACCATCATAAAAATGGTACCTACTGCCATCTGGCGAGTTACGCCGCAATAAAGATGTGAGTAGGGAGTCAAACTCTTGCGGTTACCAGAGGACCAGCACCCCACTGTAACCCTAGCGATGTAATATGTGAGAGGTCAAAGGCTCTAGAAACAGACATCAACACCACCTAATGTGCCTTAATGGTCTGGTTAGTACTGGGATGTGAGGCTACCTGGGAAGACCAGGTCCTGGCACAGGAGGGACTTTGACTCATTAGCCAACTGTCCATGTCACACCATCTTCCAGCTGTGGAAATGAACTCTAAGCACATGCTCCCTCCGAGACCCGTCAAGCCATCGCATCTTGTTTTGTACCTGAACACTCAGAGGAAAGCGCTAACTTCACTCTTCTACATACATGACCTCATTGATGCCCATGATTGGTTCAAGTCACTCTAATTGACAGGAGAAAGAGTAATGCCATGCCTTTGCTCTCTTGAGGACATAGTCACAGATAACTCTGGTAGCTTTGTGACCTTCTGTTCATGCTGTCAACAGTCCACCCATATTCCAATGTGCACCACCCAACTATTTCTCAATCCACCAAAAATCTGAATTCTGTGTCCTCGTACAAGTGATCTATGGTTCAGTATGCAAGTAGCTGGATGTGTTGGCTCATGGGTTACTGCACTGGGCTGCTGACAGGATGGCTATGAGTTCAAATCCAGCTCTCGTGGATCCGCCTCCAAATCCAGCTCCTGTTTGATCTCTCAATTGCAATTCACTTTGGATAAAAGCTTCAGAAAACCTAAACACTGTTATGAGGCAGTGTGATAAAATGACATGAAAGGCGACTTGCTGCTTATCACCACACTAAAGTTTATTCTCGACATGTCTTTGAAACTTTAGAACATATTGTAGAAGCTGCCACTACCCGAGCCACGCCTCCCGCCTAAATTGTGCCATTTTCAATGCTATGAGCACAGAAAATGATGCACATGACAGGACGTGAGGTTTTTTTGTGGATGCCAAAAATAAAGGCTCGCTCCTTTCTCCCTCGCTGCAGAAAGTGCAGTTATTCCACAGCACATGAAGATCAATACATTTATTTCCCTTTCAGCGGCTTAAAAAATGTCATAAGAAGCATGTTATCATCTCAGTTCTCAGTGGCGAGTCTGAAAATAGGTCTATGAGCGAAGCGTGTGCAGAAACCTTGGAAATTGTTATTGACCCTTAATTATTAGTATTGAATTGTTGTTGTTTTTTTTTTTTTTTTGTAAATGGCTCTAAAAAGAGATCTATAAGTGCTGGTAGAATTAGGAGTAATATTATTGAACTTTTATGATATTGATTTAGTTTTACAGGGCGGCACGGTGGTGTAGTGGTTAGCGCTGTCGCCTCACAGCAAGAAACTCCTGGGTTCAAGCCCAGTGGCCGGCGAGGGCCTTTCTGTGCGGAGTTTGCATGTTCTCCCTGTGTCTGCATGGGTTTCCTCGGGGTGCTCCGGTTTTGTCCAAAGACATGCAGGTTAGGCTAATTGGTGGCTCTAAATTGACCGTAGGTGTGAATGTGAATGGTTGTTTGTCTAATGGTTAAACCATTGTCATGACATGTCATAAACACTGTCATTGACATGTCAGATCACGGAATCCAGGGACACGTGTCTGCCCGGGGGCATTTTGAGTTATTGACAGATTCAGAAAGTACAGTTTCTAAGCTTTCCAATGGTGCCTTCCATGTGGAGATCTGACAATATTTGAAGAATGTGTGGCCTTTTGAAAGTGTATACCTCTTAAAACAGGAAAGGGAGAAAATCGCCCTCAAAGTTTTCCTTCTCAGTTACTCTGGGTGCAGGGCGGGCACATAATGGTGCTCATCTGCATGACATTAAGGAAAGCCCTACCCCCTACGAGCTAGCACGATGCTACTTTCATGTAAACAAAGATCACCACGTCGATTTTCCTTCCATGCAAAGTATGCCCAACACAATTATGAAGTACAAAAATAAGTCCTAAAGTATACTTTAACATTTTGTGGTTGAAAAATTACTCACACCGTAAGAAAGAAAGATAGCACGATGAGAACACAACTAACACAATGGTAGTTTCATATAACCAAACCACAACACTCTCCGTTACATGCAAAAATAACCACACAGCCTTAGATTAATAAACTTACCCCATCAGAAAGAGAAATGTCGCCTTGCACACATCAATGCCTCCGATGAAATATGTAGTCCTAGAACACTTCCTTTTGGTTGCGTTTTTTTTTTGCTAGAAATGGTTATCTCCGATGTAACTACCGTGCGTCTGTTTGCTTCGCGGTGTTTCAGCTCCTCTGCGCTCTGTTTAGCTTGCTCATTCCATAGTGAAATTACATGCCTGTATGCAGCTTAAGTAGCCACGAGCTCAGCTCGTATCATACAGCTGATTGGCAAAAAAAAAAAAAGCCTTAAATCGTCACGTGAATGGCCCATATGGTAATTTACCCACACCCTCCAGCAGGCTACAGTCCTGACAAAAACGAGACATTTTGCAACAAAAAATTTATGCTTTTCCAACAAAACAATCTATTATCTGAAATACTGATTGCATTCTTCAAGATCTCAACTTGCACATTATGGAAAAAAACGAAAATCACAAATTTCGAAAAAAAAAAAGCTTCTTTTGCGATTATCTCGGATTCGTTTCGGCCGACATGCGTCCCTGGATTCCGTGAAGTGCCACCTATGTGTCAGCCCTGCGATGACCTGGCGACTTGTCCAGGGTGTACCCCGCCTTTCGCCCGTAGTCAGCTGGGATAGGCTCCAGCTTGCCTGCGACCCTGTAGAACAGGATAAGCAGTTACAGATAATGGATGGATGGATTTAGTTTTACTTGCAACAACATGTGAATGCATCTTCTGTTGAAACACATTGTATATGACGACCTGATTGTTAGTCATGCAGCCAGGGCTTTGAACCAGAATTTTTTTCCTATTGGTTCGTTCCGAACAGAAACGGAATTTTAACGTTTCCGGTTTTGGGTTCCACCATTAAATAGACGTTCCCGAACCGGTTAGAACAAAAAAATTTCGTTCCCGGAACGGTTAATTACGTTCCCTGTCAGCTGTTTAACAAATGGCTATAAAATTATGTCTCTGTCTCATCCAGCTTAAGCCAAATGTAGGCTAATTCTATTACAACCTTCATTAAATAAGACAAGAAATAATTCAAAACAATTATTATTTCAAATGTTGGTGATTTGGATTCTCAGTATGTCTTCCCATCTACACAAACAGAAAAAGTGCCAAAAATGAAAGAGAATTCGTTTAGTGTGTTACCAAAGGCTAGTCAGGCCCTATAGAGGGCTACCGCATGACGTCACCGCGCCGCGAGATTTTGTTAGGCGCCATATTGGAAGACCAAGTACACATCTATGCAAGTACATACATACATAAAACAAACTACACCTGAAATGTAGCCAGGGCCGGTTCTGCCCTAATCTGGACCCGGGTGCAACATCGTGCAACCCCCCCCCCCCAAAAAAAAACACCAGTCTAAATCAGGACAACCATCACATACCTATAACTATAAACATTTTATATCAACTATTTTAACTAAATGGGCTATAATAAATAAGCCTGCAGGCAGCCACGGCGGGCTGCCTCAGAAAAGTAACCATTCAATGACACAACTGAAAGCCTGCAGCCACGGCGGGCTGCCTTAAAAAGTAACCATTTGTCCTACCTTAAAACTCGTTTTGCATTTTCTGCCTCCTTTTTTGTATTTTCAACTCTCCGTTTATTTTCTTTCCTTTTCTGAAAACCCGATTTGTGCCCAGACATTTTGTTCTGCTACCAACGAACTAACTCGTCAGGTCTCGTCTCTCGAGCCCGTGATGATTCCCGTGGGAAGGGCAACAACTGATACATTTTTACAAACAGCCAATAGGGAGGTTGCATCGTTCAGGCTCTTCTTTGCTCAGACACTCAGTAATGCACTTACTCACTAGCAGTCCACCTTCCCGCTCTCTCCATTCAATCAGCGAACGTCACACAGGAAGTGAACCCCAGCGGGTCATAGAAACTTGCGCAGGAGAAGAATGACTTTTTTATTTGTAGGCTACGGAAACTTTGAGGAACGAAATAAAAACCGGTATTAACCGGTTACCATTATTTTTAATCAGCGTTTCTGTTCCAGAACATAAAAAACAATAAAGTTTCTGGTTTCGTTTCTGTTCCATGTGAAATAGAAAAAGTTCCCGGTTTTCGTTTTCGTTCCTTGAACCGGTTCAAAGCCCTGCATGCAGCGGATGTATTTTCTCAGACGTGTTGATAGATAATTAAAGGAAAAAGTCTCAGTATGAATACAATTACACTTTAATTAAATTTGGCCTCAAACAGAAACCAAACTTTTATGAATTCAGAGAAATTGAAGGAAAGAAACTGTGTTGCGTCGGTTTATGAACTCAAAAAAATGTTTCTTTCAAGTGTGTTTCTTTTATTTATTTAGTTAGTCAGTTATTCATAGAAGTATGTACCGGTATATTGTATTTGGTTATGTTTTCCATGTAAATCTTATACTATATTATACAACCCCGATTCCAAAAAAGTTGGGACAAAGTACAAATTGTAAATAAAAACGGAATGCAATAATTTACAAATCTCAAAAACTGATATTGTATTCACAATAGAACATAGACAACATATCAAATGTTGAAAGTGAGACATTTTGAAATTTCATGCCAAATATTGGCTCATTTGAAATTTCATGACAGCAACACATCTCAAAAAAGTTGGGACAGGGGCAATAAGAGGCTGGAAAAGTTAAAGGGACAAAAAAGGAACAGCTGGAGGACCAAATTGCAACTCATTAGGTCAATTGGCAATAGGTCATTAACATGACTGGGTATAAAAAGAGCATCTTGGAGTGGCAGCGGCTCTCAGAAGTAAAGATGGGAAGAGGATCACCAATCCCCCTAATTCTGCGCCGACAAATAGTGGAGCAATATCAGAAAGGAGTTCGACAGTGTAAAATTGCAAAGAGTTTGAACATATCATCATCTACAGTGCATAATATCATCAAAAGATTCAGAGAATCTGGAAGAATCTCTGTGCGTAAGGGTCAAGGCCGGAAAACCATACTGGGTGCCCGTGATCTTCGGGCCCTTAGACGGCACTGCATCACATACAGGCATGCTTCTGTATTGGAAATCACAAAATGGGCTCAGGAATATTTCCAGAGAACATTATCTGTGAACACAATTCACCGTGCCATCCGCCGTTGCCAGCTAAAACTCTATAGTTCAAAGAAGAAGCCGTATCTAAACATGACCCAGAAGCGCAGACGTCTTCTCTGGGCCAAGGCTCATTTAAAATGGACTGTGGCAAAGTGGAAAACTGTTCTGTGGTCAGACGAATCAAAATTTGAAGTTCTTTATGGAAATCAGGGACGCCGTGTCATTCGGACTAAAGAGGAGAAGGACGACCCGAGTTGTTATCAGCGCTCAGTTCAGAAGCCTGCATCTCTGATGGTATGGGGTTGCATTAGTGCGTGTGGCACGGGCAGCTTACACATCTGGAAAGACACCATCAATGCTGAAAGGTATATCCAGGTTCTAGAGCAACATATGCTCCCATCCAGACGACGTCTCTTTCAGGGAAGACCTTGCGTTTTCCAACATGACAATGCCAAACCACATACTGCATCAATTACAGCATCATGGCTGCGTAGAAGAAGGGTCCGGGTACTGAACTGGCCAGCCTGCAGTCCAGATCTTTCACCCATAGAAAACATTTGGCGCATCATAAAACGGAAGATATGACAAAAAAGACCTAAGACAGTTGAGCAACTAGAATCCTACATTAGACAAGAATGGGTTAACATTCCTATCCCTAAACTTGAGCAACTTGTCTCCTCAGTCCCCGGACGTTTACAGACTGTTGTAAAGAGAAAAGGGGATGTCTCACAGTGGGAAACATGGCCTTGTCCCAACTTTTTTGAGATGTGTTGTTGTCATGAAATTTAAAATCACCTAATTTTTCTCTTTAAATGATACATTTTCTCAGTTTAAACATTTGATATGTCATCTATGTTCTATTCTGAATAAAATATGAAATTTTGAAACTTCCACATCATTGCATTCCGTTTTTATTTACAATTTGTACTTTGTCCCAACTTTTTTGGAATCGGGGTTGTAAATACTATTTGAAGTATCAGAGGCGTAGCTACAGGACAGACAAGGAAGGCAGTTGCTTGTGGCCCCTGAGTTTTGGTTTTGATACGACACCCTGAGGGACAGCACTAAGTCCAGGAATGTGTTGAATCGTGAAATGTAGAACTCCTCCAATACCAACCACAGGCAATGCCAAACCAACCGAACCCCCATAAAGCTAAGTTCTTTCAAAAGAAGAACACTTACCTGTGTGGGGTCAGAAAAGAAACAAGAAGAGGAAGCAGTGGTAAGTGGTAGAAATAATCTATCCATCTATCTCCCTGTCTGTCCATGCAATTATCTATAGTGCTTATCCATCAGGGTCAAGGTGAAAGCTGGAGCCAATCCCAGCTGACTTCAGGAGAAAGGCAGGGTTCACCCTGGGCAGGTCGCCAATTGATCACAGGGCTACACAGAGACAAACGACCATCACACTCACATTCACACCTACGAGAGTTTAATTTCAAGTAGCCAGTTGATCTAATCTGCATCCTCAAGAAATTAAATCAAATGCAACTGGACTTGGTTTTAAGTCTTTGAAGACGTTTCACCTGCCATCCAAGAGGCTTCTTCAGTTTACTTCATCAGCTTGTCTGCCCAGCTGGCGTGAGTACCCAGGTAATGACCCTAACCCATAACCATGCCATCGCTTGTTTACCTACCGCAATGCATTATGGGCGATACCTGGGGTCAGCTCCGCCATATTGTTTACTTTTGCCTTTGTTAAACACTGCATTGTTGAATGCTGAATGCAGCTTTTAAAGGAAGCAACAGCATGATTATAGACACAGAGAGAGAGAGAGAGCGAGAGAGAGAGAGAGATGCTTATAGGATTGTGTACGAGAGTGAGAGTGATACAGAGAGGGATAGAGCACGACAAACAGATACAGAGTGAGAGAGAGAGAGACAGACAGACAAGGATACAGAGAAAGACAGAGAGACAGAAACTTAAAAACAAAGAGATAAAGAAAGAGGGACAGACAGACAGACACAAAGACAAAGAGATAGAGAAAGAAAGAGTGAATGAGAGACAGACAGCGAGAGAGATAAACACAATGAGACACATGACTGACATACAGACAGAGAGAGAGACAGACAGACAGACACAGACAGATGTATAGACAGTGAGCTAGAGAGAGACAGACAGAGGCAGACAGACAGATGATAGACAGAGAAAGACAAAGAGAGATAGACAGATAGAGAGAGGGAGAGAGACACATACAGGATTGTGTACGAGAGTGAGTGAGAGAGAGGGATAGCACATGACAGACAGATACAGACAGAGAGTGAGAGGGATAGAGCACAACAGACAGATACAGTGAAAGAGAGAGACAGAGAGAAACAGACAGACAGAGATACAGAGAAAGACAGAGAAACAGAGACTTAAAAACAAAGAGATAAAGAAAGAGGGGCAGACAGACACTTACAAAGACAGAGATACAGAGAGAGAGTGAATGAGAGACAGACATCAAGAGACAGATAAAGATATATAGATATACAGACAGTGAGATAGAGAGAGACAGAGAGAAAGAGACAGACAGACAGAAAGAGTGAGAGAGAAAGAGAGACGGAGACATAAAAACAAAGAGATAAAGAAAGAGGGACAGACAAACGCTTACAAAGACAGAGATACAGAGAAAGAGAGAGTGAATGAGAGACAGACATCAAGAGACAGATAAAGATATATAGATATACAGACAGTGAGATAGAGAGAGACAGAGAGAAAGAGGCAGACAGACAGACAGACAGAGTGAGAGAGAAAGAGAGACGGAGACAAAAACAAAGAGATAAAGAAAGAGGGACAGACAAACACTTACAAAGACAGAGATACAGAGAGAGTGAATGAGAGACAGACAGCAAAAGAAAGAGATAAAGAAAGACAACGAGACACATGACTGAGACATAGAGAGAGAGAGAGAGAGAGAGAGAGACGGAGACAGAGAAAGACAGAAATATAGACACATACAAACAGAGAGAAAGAAAGAAAGAAAGAAAGAAAGAAAGAAATTATAGAGATGAAAAGAGGAGATAGAAAGCAGTACAGCCACACAGAGGGGAATACAGGTGTGTGTGTGTGTGTGTGTGTGTGTGTGTGTGTGTGTGTGTGTGTGTGTGTGTGTGAGAATATATTTAAATGGTGTGTGTGTGCATGTAATATTGATAAACTGCTGTGAGGCGCTGTTCATCACGCCGCGTTGCTGTGTGCGAGTCCGTGTGCACGCGCCTGTCTGTTTTCCTCCTAATGTCGCAGTCACGTGATCACGTCTAGTGGGAAATTATTCCATCTCTCCGCTCCAGCCCAGAGGGACGATCCTCTCCATTCTGTCCTCATGTACACATTATTAACTACATAACTCTCTCTCTCTATCTCTCTCTCTCTCTCTCTCTCTCTCTCTCTCTCAATTCACTTCCAGTTCAGCAGCTTTTATTGGCATAAATGTTACAAATCACTCTGTCACTAAAGCACATCAACACTTAAACACGCATATATCATTAATTAACACACACACACACACACACACACACACACACACACACACACACACACACACACACACACGGCTAGATAAACATTAGGACAGTTTATCTCTCTTTCTGGACGTGATTCCATTCAGACGTTTCGGATTTACAGAAACATCATCAATGTGTCTGCGTTTCCGTTCACGTTAACGTAAAAGTTCTCTTTACACAGTGTACGAACAGAAAAGACGCCAAACTCCGCAGTGAGATGGAAAGATTTAACATTTGTCATCAACTCACCTTCTCTCTCTCTCTCTCTCTGTCTCTTTATTACTGTCTAATTTTCTATTTCACTTGACTGCCATCATTCCCATTTCTCCCTTTGTCTCTGTCTCACTGCCTCTCTTTTTCTTGTCTCTCGTTTTATTTCCGTCTCCCTCAGTCTTGCTCTTTTGCTCTCTGTCCTTCTTTTGCTGTCTCCCTTTTTCTTGCTGTCTGTCTTTCTTTTGCTCTCTCTGTTGCATTTGTTGTCTCTCTTTTTCTTACTGTTTCTCTTTTGTCTCTCTCTTGTCATCCCTCTTTTTCTTTCTGTCTGTCTCACTGTCTCTCTTTTGCTGTCCGTCTTTCTCTTGTTGTCCATCTTTTCCGACCATCTCTCTCACTGTCTCTCTTTTGCAGTCTGTCTTTTTTGCTGTCTCTCTTTCTCTCCTTATCCCTCTTTTTCTCACCATCTCTCTCTTGTTGTCCCTCTTTTTCTCACTGTCTCTCTCATTATCCTTCTTTTTCTCACTGTCTCTCTTTCTCTTGTTGTCCCTCTTTTTCTCACCATATCTCTTTCTTTTGCTGTCTCTCTTTCTCTTGTTGTCCCTCCTTTTCCTCACCATCTATCTTTCTCTTGTTGTCCCTCTTTTTCTCACCGTATCTCTTTTGCTGTCTCTCTTTTTCTCACCATATCTCTTTCTTTTGCTGTCCCTCTTTTTCTGACTGTTTCTCTTTCTTTTGTTGTCTCTCTTTCTTTTTGTCCCTCTTTTTTCACTGCCTCTCTCTTGTCTCACTTTCTCATTGTCTCTCTTTTTCTCACTGTCTCTCTCTTGTCTCACTTTCTCTTGCCATCTCTCGTTTTCTTTCTGTCTCTCTCACTCTCTCTTTTGCAGTCTGCCTTTCTTTTGCTGTCTCTCTTTTTCTCATTATCCCTCTTTTTCTCACTGTCTCGCTTTCTCTTGCTGTCCCTATTTTTCTCACTCTCTCATTATCCCTCTTTCTCACTGTATCTCTTTCTTTTGCTGTCTCTCTTTCTCTCTATCCCTTTTTCTCACCATCTCTCTTTTGTCTCTCTTTTTCTCGTTGTCCTTCTTTTTTCACTGTCACTCTTGCCTCACTTTCTCTTGTCATCTGTCTTTTCCCACTGTCTCTCTCGTTGTCTCTCTTTTGCTGCCTGTCTTCCTTTTGTTGTCTCTTTCTCTCGCTGTCTCTCTGGTTCTGTCACTTTCTATTTCTCTGACTCTTTGTCGGATTTTCTCTCTCTCTCTCTGTCTCTCTCTCTGTTTTTCTCGTCAATCTTCTTGTCTTTCACTGTGCCTCTTTCTGTCTCTCTTTGGGTCTCTCTTTCTCGCTATTGACTAGCTGTCTCTTGATTTCTGTGACTCTTTGTCTCTCTTGCTCCCTCTGTGTCTCTCTTGCTGTCTTTCTGTCCCTCTGTGTCTCTGCTGCAGTTCAGAGTGATGTGAATTTTATGCACGTTGGGAATTTAAGTCTCCACTCAGAGTGAAATACTTTTTGCACATTTCTTCCCTCGTATTTCTGTCCTTGGGAGTTGTAAAGTATAATAGTGATGTACCTTCTGATATCTTCTCTCTGCCGTGGTTGAAGGTGTGGTGATGTTGTTGATGGTGATGATGATGATACGGTCAGAGAGCAGGTTGATAATGGAAGCATCGCGTTTCTTCTCGCGTGAATAAGAGCCGCAGCAGTGGCTTTCCTGAAAGTGCGACGTCTCGTCAAGTTGGCTGATTGAAAATGACATTTTTATTGATGATAATGTTGTGCGAGTTACGCCGCAGTTTGCCCCCTTCCCAAAAGATAACAACTTCAGATGTGCAGCTGTTTAGACCTAATGATGCATTGGAACACAAGCTTACACATTTTGATTGAATCAATAATTCATTTTAAACGACTTCTCCGACGTGTAAGCATCCATCGTTAAGACGGGTCGTTTGGATTCCGCTGAACATTAGCAGTACCGTGTCGGTGTCAGTGCCGAGCTGAAAACAATCCACCACCTGAACAACAGGTTCTTTGAATAGTTCAGGGGTTCTTAGTCTCCTGATGGTGCTCCTGTCGGATAAGAAGGCACTCTGCTCTGGTTCCGGCTTCTCTATGGAACCTTTAAGGTTTTTCCCAATGAGTACTTTGAATTATTTAGTAGCACTGTTTATTAAGTAAGGAATAAAAGTCTGTGTTGTGCTGTTATAGGAAAATAATTAACCACAGATTGGCGTGATGAAGTGGACTATATTGCTTCCATTCTGCAGTTATTTTCCAATAACAGCGGGTCCTGAAGTGTTCCTCTTCTACCACAGCAAATAAAGAGCGACACTTTGTACTCTTTATCCATTTATAGGTACGTTTACTGCTGTGGAACACCCGGCCATTCTCAGAAAATGTGACAAATTCAGTTTTAAACATGAAGGTTTTTTTTTTTAAATGAAGGAGGGGGGTATACTGGTTTTTACCTCTGTCCATCCATCCGTCCGTATCTCTGTATCGCCATCCATCCAAAACAAACACCCTTTTTCTCAGCAACCACAAATCATAGCTACTTGGTACCGAGCTTCAGCTTGGGGTTCTATACCATGTATACCGTTTTCAGGTCTGTTGCACATCGACTTCCTGTTTACCGACTGAATGTATTTACGAAACGTATGGCGTGGATTTACAAAATTTTCGTAACACTTTTCTCAGCAACTACAAATCACAACTGCTTGATATTTGGTACTGAGCTTCAGCTTGGGCTTCTATACCCTGTATACCGTTTTCAGGTCTGTCGCACATCGGCTTCCTGTTTACCAACTGAATGTATTTATGAAACATCTCATCTCATCTCATTATCTCTAGCCGCTTTATCCTTCTACAGGGTCGCAGGCAAGCTGGAGCCTATCCCAGCTGACTACGGGCGAAAGGCGGGGTACACCCTGGACAAGTCGCCAGGTCATCACAGGGCCGACACATAGACACAGACAACCATTCACACTCACATTCACACCTACGCTCAATTTAGAGTCATCAGTTAACCTAACCTGCATGTCTTTGGACTGTGGGGGAAACCGGAGCACCCGGAGGAAACCCACGCGGACACCATGCAAACTCCACACAGAAAGGCCCTCGCCGGCCCCGGGGCTCGAACCCAGGACCTTCTTGCTGTGAGGCGACAGCGCTAACCACTACACCACCGTGCCGCCCGAGAAGCAAAATGCTATTTCAAAATGACAGTTTCCCAGGATGGCGGCACGGTGGTGTAGTGGTTAGCGCTGTCGCCTCACAGCAAGAAGGTCCGGGTTCGAGCCCCGTGGCCGGCGAGGGCCTTTCTGTGCGGAGTTTGCATGTTCTCCCCGTGTCCGCGTGGGTTTCCTCCGGGTGCTCCGGTTTCCCCCACAGTCCAAAGACATGCAGGTTAGGTTAACTGGTGACTCTAAATTGAGCGTAGGTGTGAATGTGAGTGTGAATGGTTGTCTGTGTCTATGTGTCAGCCCTGTGATGACCTGGCGACTTGTCCAGGGTGTACCCCGCCTTTCACCCGTAGTCAGCTGGGAAAGGCTCCAGCTTGCCTGCGACCCTGTAGAACAGGATAAAGCGGCTACAGATAATGGATGGATGGATGGATGGAGTTTCCCAGGATGCTATTTGAAATCCCTGGGGAGAGACGCTGCTCTTTACTGACTTGTTTCAGGGTTAATTATATGTTGAAGTCAACATTCATTATAAGTGTCCTATTCCATTGATTGCTTGCATTCTGATATAAGCGAGAGCGGGGGGATACATAAGTGAGCAGTAGCTCACAGTTTATCTTATTTTTTCTCTAAAACCATTAACCCTGGCCCTCTATTATACATCTATTTTAAGAAAGAATTTAACAGAGCAGTAAAAAAATATATATATTGAGACAATGTATCTGCATTTGCAAAAATTTTATTTCACCTAAATATACCAAAATGTCATTACTGCCATGTGTTGAAATGAGGATTAGTGAAATTTGAATGAAAATAATTCCTTTGTTTTTTACATTATTTTCACTTTTCTTTCAGAAATATTACCTCTCTACCGTCACTTTTTATTGTGGAAAATATCAGGATCTTTGCTTCAATGGATTTTGGTGTATAGCCTAAAATATATGAGCAAGAATGTGTACATTCCTGATGTCTTTACCATTACCCAAATGGTAAAATCATGCTGTAACTCAGGGCTTTAACAATCGAGGGGAGTGCAGCTACATGAGGAAGGACCAGGATGTTGAGCAGCCATTTTGAAAAAAAAAATCACTGGTGCATGAACATTAGAATCCAGGATACTGATCAGGTAAATATGAAATTTCGAGATGTCAGGGAAAACAACTGTCTTTGGCATTACCCCTGAATGATAAAGATAATGATGCTACTTGTTGAAGAAGTTTAGTTAGCTAAGTAGCAAGTTAGGATGGGATAATACATGCATATTTTTTTTTCTGCACTCAGTGACCCCAAAATGCATGAGATGTCTTTACCATTACCCAGTGTTGTCTTTACCGTTACTCTATAGGGTAACGGTAAAGACATTATGGGTAACGGTAAAGACAACACTGGGCATTATTTTTTTCATAATGATATCTCTTGCTTTGTGAATTCATGAACTTTTTTGTCTATTAAATATATTTACATAGATTAACTAAAATTAGTATGTACAAAACATTTTTTAAATATCTACTATTACTCGTCACATTTTCTGAGAATGTCCCATCCACAGAACGAGTTATAAACAGTCACTTCCTGTCACTTCCAACCTGTATTTTTTTCCTCTCTTGACATTAAAGGGGCCAACTTACCTTTCCCGGAATCCAGTTCATCGTTTTGTTTTTGTTTTGAAATCATGTGACTGCTTCTCTGTACAGCAACACCTCTGCAAATTCACTATTAGTGATCCCTTCGAAATCAAGCTTGAACTTTTTCTTAATCTATGTGTCATGGTTTTGAATAAAATATGCCTGATATTTTCTTTCCTTCATGGCCAGCCACAAGACATCCGAGACTGGTTCTGGTCCAATACAACCGTACGAATACGATAACCATATGAAAGTGGAATGGATCAGTCAAAAGAATTTAAAACAAAATTACTTCAACCAAATATCTTCAATTTCACATTACAATCACGTTACAGTATGATCTATGGATCAGGATGTCGCTAGATTGTTGCAGATAGTTTTCAAACAGTGGAATATCCATGGATGCGAAAATGGAGATACTACTTGGCGACAAGTAAAATATCATGAAAATAGCAGCACTACTACTACATAGACAAGGGCAGCGAAACAAACAGCACTGGATGAGTACAATAGAGCCAATGACAAGAAGAAAAGAAATACCCATGGTAACCCAAATATAGCAAAGAAAATGGGGGTGGATCAGGCATACTCTACGGAAACCTAGGAACATCATCATGAGACAGGCATTACAGTGGAACCCCCAAGGAGAAAAGAAAGTGAGGTCACCCCCGGAATACCTGGAGATGGAACACAACAGCAGAGATCCAGAAAGGTGGCTACATCTGGTCTTCTTGAGCAAGGCACCAAACCCCCAGGCTGCTCTGGGTATGTTGTACATTGCTCTGGATAAGAGCATCTGGTAAATGCCTGTAATTGGTGCAGAGGCTTCTGGGAACAGTGGATTGGCCCCTTTAACAATGTCCACTTTCATAAACACACCTTGTCTACAAGGGGGCACCGACATGCTTCTTGGATACCTGTTGGGCTAGCTTGATAAAGCCCTGAAGCTTGGCTGGCCATTGTCGAGACTACCTTTAGCTCTGTTGGAGACCCTTGGCTGGTTTTCCTCTGCCCCACTGTTGGGTTTTACTTTTTGTTTGCCACATTTTTTTTCTGTTTCTTTTGTTTGTTATTGGAATTTTCTCAGTTTTCAACTTCCTGGCAGCTTGGAGGGCTTGAGCGTCGGTTGTTTGTCACCAGACACACTGGCTGGCCAAGGGCCTTGGAGGTCAGCTGGTGTCCCCATTGGTCTTTCATTCACTTAGCTTCGAACATACCGACTAACACGGCTATCAGAACTTCAGTCAGGCAACTTGAACATACCACAGACTTTGCCGAGAGCTTAGTTGTGGGTTTGTGGTTTGTTCCTGGTATCAAGCATTTTAATATGAACCCTAGAATGTGCTTTAGTGTCTGAGACACTACATGGAAAAGAAATGAATCTTGTTCTTCTTCAAGAAGCACACAGTGTCGTAGTTAATAAAGTTGAGTGGGTTGTATGGTGGGAAGAACAGCATGTACTCAGTCGTGGTGCAAATTTGAGTGCAAGATTGGCAACTTAATTTTCTCCTGCAAGAAGACTTTTTTCCCATACAGAAGAGATAATGAAGGGTCATCTCATATTAGTCATAGCTAAATCAAAAGGAGTCAGGGTTTATTTTATAAACCCATCCAATCTGGCCCATGGAAATTATGTTTCTTAATTTTTTTTTAAATACATATTACAGTAAGTGGTGTCTTGAGGTAGGCTGGCAGTATGGCTGTCCCAGGATGGGCTTGGAACAGACCTCTGTGATTGACTGGAGCTCATACTACTAAGGAAGTCACTATGTTCTGGTTGATCAATTGGGCAGCTTTGCTCAGATCATTATTGCATTGAAGGTTTGCTGTCAGACTTTCATACAGATTTTTCGCAGAGATTGTACTGACGGTGAAGTTTATTATTTTTTTTACAAGGTTACTTGTGAAACTTACTGATGTATCCCTTTAACAACCTGTTCTTCTTTGCCCAAAGAATATAAATTATATCTAAATGCCTTACTCATATGCTTAAGAACTATATAAAGTTATTAGCCAGTGAAAAGACAGAAGAACCAGTCTTTCAGTGTTCCTGAGAAATCAATATTGGGCAGTGTGTTCCTGTATGTGGAAATATTGGATTCCTGTAAGGTCCCCAGTATAATTATTGGTTTGATTTCCTTTGACCAAGAGAAGACATTTAATCACGTTGACCACAAGTATCTTTATAATGTAATCAAAACTTGTCCTGGTATCAGATATGTTTCTATTTAAAGTAGAATGCTGTAGTTGTATGCTAGTATCATGTGTATGATCAGGGTAGGAGGTGGGTTGAGCTTGGCGATTTCAGTTTCAAGACATACCAAGGAAGGATCTCTTGTCCTGTCAGCACTTTTCTTTTTCTGATCGATGGTTTTCCTTCTCCTAAATCACCTGGTGCAACTCATCAGCTAATTAACATACCTGAATTAGATAAGATAGATGAGGGAAAGCATCAAAACATCCAGGAACGTGGTTCTCCATGACTAGGATTGAGAAATGCAGTTCTAGAGAGGAGCTCAAAGCTCCAAGGACTCGAGTTACTGTCTGAGTTTCAGTTGTTCTCAGTGTGTCTGTGGCGGTTTCCTCCAGGTTTTCTTCCCACTTCCTGAAAACATGAGTTGGTCAATGGGTGGATTGGTGCCTCCTAGGTGTTAATGTTCATTGCATGGTGATATGGTGAATGTGAGGAAGAGACATTATCATGGGTGGCACGGTGGTGTAGTGGTTAGCACTGCAGCCTCACAGCAAGAAGGTTCTTGGTTCAAGCCCAGTGGCCGATGGGAGCCTTTCTGTGTGGAGTTTGCATGTTCTTCCTGTGTCCGCGTGGGTTTCCTCCAGGTGCTCCGGTTTCCCCCACAGTCCAAAGACATGCAGGTTAGGCTAATTGGTGGCTCTAAATTGACCGTAGGTGTGAATGTGAGTGTGAATGGTTGTTTGTCTCAGTGTCAGCCCTGTGATGACCTGGCGACTTGTCCAGGGTGTACCCCGCCTCTCACTCATAGTCAGCTGGGATGGGCTCCAGCTTGCCTGCGACCCTGTAGGACAGGATAAGCGGCTACAGATAATGGATTGATGGATGGATGGAAATTGACCGTAGGTGTGAATGGTTGTTTGTCCCTGTGTGTCAGCTCTGTGATGATCTGGCAACTTGTCCAGGGTGTACCCCGCCTCTTGCCCATAGCCAGCTGGGATAGGCTCCAGCTTGCTCACAACCCTGCACAGGATAAGCAGTTATGGATGGATGGATATTATCATATGACCCATATGGACCTGCACATGCGCACTTAATAAAACCCCTGGGAAAAGTCACGTGACTGAGCAAAAAATGGATTTTTGAATCCGGTCCAGAAAAAGCCATATGTGGCCCCAGACCTGTTTCCCTCACTTCCGCCATTTTCATTTTCAAACACTGGTGTAAGAAATATACAAGTCAAGTCAAGAAAGTTTATTTTTATAGCGCTTTTAACATTAGACATTGTCACAAAGCAGCTTTACAGAAATTTAAAGACTTTAAACATGAGCTAATTTTATCCCTAATCTATCCCCAATGAGCAAGCCTGTGGCGACAGTGGCAAGGAAAAACTCCCTCAGACGACATGAGGAAGAAACCTCGAGAGGAACCAGACTCAAAAGGGAACCACCCTCATTTGGGTGATAACAGACAACATGATTATAAATAACTTGATTCTATAACAGGGTCCTATAGAGTCACAAAGTATAACTGTGTAACCAGGAAATCCATTATAGTTTTAACATGAAGTCTGTTTTTTGGTACAAAGTCTTGTTCTTCCAGATGCTCATGTCCCATCCATTATTCCAAAAAAAAAGACGTTTTTATAGAGACCAAACTTTTGTTCCAACACATAAGGATTCAAACTTACCCGAATTTTCAACTGGCTTACTCCAGTCCTTGTCAAGGAATGACCCTCTGCTTCCGGCACGTGACTTTTCCAACATGTGATTGGAGCAAAGGGTCAAAGGTCGTTGATGACTGGAACCTCCCCCCGTCTTTGTTTAGAGTAGATTGAAGGGCCCTGATGTAGATGGCTTCTTTTACTCCTCTAGCGAAGAAATCCAGTTCACTGTCTAGTATTTCCACTGTGTCAAGCATGACTGTATGTCCCGGTGATTCTAGATGGATGGATACCTGTAGATGGATGTGTTGTGATACCTTTGACATTGTCGAGCTGGGCCGTTTGTGTTCTGAGAACCTGGTTTTCAATGAGTTATCAATGACCTTTGACCCTTTGCGCCAATCACGTGATGGAAAAGTCACGTGCTGGAAGCAGAGGGTCATTCCTTGACAAGGACTGGAGTAAGCCAGTTGAAAATTCGGGTAAGTCCGAGTCCTTATGTGTTGGAACAAAAGTTTAGTCTCTATAATGTCATTTATCAACACAGATGAGTCTGCATGCGAAAAATGACGTTTTGTTATCGAGTCATCTTCAGATGAAGAAGGTTGAACTGACTCAACTGCCGACTCGACTCTATTTTGTTTTCAATTCAAAGTTCTTTTGTGTAGACTTAATAGGCGTGTACTGATGTTATCTCCATCACTACGTTCAGACTGCAACCTGAAACGACCCATATCCGATTTGTTGTGAAATCCGATTTTTTTGTTAGGCCGTTCACATTACCAATTATATGAGACTTGTATGCGATCTCCAATATGAACGGAAAACGACCCAAAAGTGTCCCGCATGCGCAAATTGACACGTAATAAGCACATCTACGTAATACGTAAACAAAAAAAAAGCGCACTCTTCAAGTTTGCAAGTAAAGCATGGAGATGAGGCGAGACCTGGCGATGTGGTTTTTGTGGCGGCGGCGGAACTCACACAATAATCTGATTAATGTGGGCAGCAGACTAATGAGACCGAAGGTGTCAAATTACTGGAAATTTCCAGAACAATCTTATAATCTTGTAATACAGGATGATTTAACATCCAGGTCCCTACCAAATCCACCATTAGCTTGATCAATTCTATAAAAGTCTATTTAAATTCTGAAAACTGTACAAATGTTGTTGTTTTCCACCAAAGAGGCGGGATTAGCCAACGCAGAATAGTGACGTTTGTCTCTTGTTGATGACGTGTAGGTCGCATGAATGCGACCTGTCCGGTCAGACTGCAGTCGCATGTGAAAATAACGGATATGCATCGGAATTAGGACCACGTATCCAAGCGGCCTGGGTCGCATGTGAAAAAATCGGATCTGTGTCGTTCAGATTGTCAATAACAAATCAGATACAGGTCGCATATGGGCAAAAAAATCGGATATGGGTCGTTTCAGGGTGCAGTCTGAACGTAGTCCATGAGCTGACCCGAGTTTGAACGGATATTTACGAACGATGTTATCTTAAAATCGTTTTCATTTCTACAGAACGGTAAAGTCAGTTGTATTTTATAGAATTCATACTGTTATTTCAAACTTGTGCAAAGGTGATTCAGCATATACATGGTTTGCTGCCAATCGAATAAAAATTGATTGGTTCATTTTTCGCACACCGTTGTTTTCCACTGTGTACGTATGTTAGTTAGAAATGGTTATATGATAAAATGCTTATTGACTGAGTTAGTTCGGCCGGACGGGAAAATATTTGGCTCTTGGTCTTTTGTACAGACCTTGCTGCGCTTGGTCCGTACGGCATAACCTCGAGCCAAATATTTTCCCGTCCGACCCTCCCACTCAGTCAATAAGTAAATTGTATGCCCCTCCCACTCAAAGCACACAGCCAATAGGCTCTTTGCAGCTAGAGGCCATGTGCTTGGATAACACTTAGCAACATGAAAGTGGAGAGCAAGCGTTCAGGTAAACAAAACCCTCGACAAGGTCAAGCACAAAACTGGTTTCAGCAGTTTATAGCGCTTAATTTCTTTACTTTTCTAGAATTGTCAGCGTAGTTTTCTAAGTTTACTTTCGGCTTATTTTTACAGGAAAAAATAATTATCGCAAAGCCATTGACTTTCAACGGATGCTGTTTGGATCTTTGTGGCCAAGCAACATGGCGACTTTGCAAGGTGCGTACACCAAAAAACCTTGTAAAAGCACTTATTTTAATTCTAACAACTCAAACAGCTCCATAATACAAGTTTTCAAGGTATATGGTTGTTTTTGTCCGGTTTGGCTACATCTTGAAAATATAAAGGAACAATTTATCACGATGATAACACGAAGCTCGGTTTCCCTCCTCCTCTCAACTCTTTGCCCCTTATCAGCTGTATGTGTATATATGACAAATAAAGGTTTCTAACTGTAAAATTCTAATCAGGAATTTTCTGGTGATTTCTACTGGCAACAAAATCCGCGAATCATCAGACTCTACTTTTTATGGAGTTTAAACCTCACTCAGCGAAATAATGCATATGCAGTATTGACACGGATACAAGTAAACAATCACGTTGCCATAGCAATGTGATTCTTGCCGTCTAAAAAGATTACTTTTCTCAGTGAATCAAAACAAACAAAAGCATGTTACGTAAAATGATCAATGAACCATTGATGCGCTGTGATAAGGACGAGTTGTTATCATCGCGGTAAATTGTTGGTTTATATTTTCAAGATGGAGCCAAACCTTACAAAAACAACTATACACCTTGAAAACTTTTATTATGGAGCTGCTTTGAGCTGTTAGAATTAAAATAAGTGCTTTTAGAAAGTTTTTTTTTTTTTTTGGTGAATATACCTTGTGAAGTCACCGTGTCGTTTGGCCGCGAAGATCCACGTGCCGTCCTCCATTGAAAGTCACGATAAAATCTTTTTTTTTTCCTGTAAAAAATGAGCTGAAACTAAACTTATAGCCCTTTTCCACTACCCTTTTTCAGCTCACTTCGGCTCACTTCAGCTCACTTCAGCCCGACACGGCTCGTGTTTCGACTACCAAAAAACAGCGCGACTCAGCTCGCTTCAGCCCTGCTTAGCCCCTAAAACTCGCACCGTTTTGGAGTGGGGCTGAAGCGAGCCAAACCGAGCCGAGTGAGGCTGGGGGCGTGAGCAGACACTCCCCTGTGCACTGATTGGTGAGGAGGAGTGTCCTCACATGCCCACACACGCCCTGTGAGCACGCTGGGATCTGTAAACACCGTAAACCCGGAAGAAGGAGAATTACGAATTACGAGAATTATGGAGCCTTATGCGCCTCGCCTCATCTATACGCTCTTGCCAGTATCTGTTGGCGTTGTCGGTGACAACAAGCCACAGAACCAAGACCAGCAACACTAACGACTCCATGTCCTCCATGTTTATTGTTTACTATCTGGGTCGTGAGACTACCGCTTAAAAGCTCACTGATGTCACTGTTTGCGCTGCTTAACGACATCACGTGACGTCCACCCACTTTCGCTAACTCCACCCAATGTGTCCACCCACTTCCAGCCAGCACGGTTCAGCGCGGTGGTAGTCGAAATGCAACTCCAACAGCCCCGCTCAGCTCGACTCAGCACGGCACGGCTCAGCCCGACTCAGCCGCGTTTGTAGTGGAAAAGCGGCATTAGAAAACTATGTTGACAACTCTAAAAAAAGAAAAAAAAAAGATTAAGTGCAATAAACTGCTGAAACCAGTTTTGTGCTTAACCTTGTCAAGGGTTTTCTTTACCTGAATGCTTGTTCTCCACTTTCGTGTTGCTAAGCGGTACCGTATGACCTCTCGCTTCCAAGAGCCTACTCTTGGTGTCTTAAACTCTAAAAGACCATGAATGGCTGTGACATCATGGCAGCTCACAATCTCCGGAAGGTGAGAGTGTCAGAGCCCGGGGACATCACAGGTCTCTTGGTTGAATATAAAATTTTACTCGCAGTCAAATTTTAAGTAAATCTAGTGGAAAGGGTAACAATAAATACCCATTTCTCATGAAATTTCAGCAGGGTATGCTCAGTGCCTGAAGCGTGTAAGCCGTTTTCAATCTCACGGTTGTCTGACACATCTGCTGGGATGTGGCTTTGGGGCTAGCCACTGTTTTGTAATCAAAAGTTGTCGTGCTTTGTAAGAACTGTAAGAGAGCTAGGATTTCTTGAATGACCTATCTGGTACTCTTCAGTGTAAGTAGGGAGGTTAGAGTGATCTTACAGTGAGGCCGTGGTTTACTCAGGTACCAAATAACAAGTGCATGCAAGGTGATCAGCTGCACACGGTATACCAATGCACAATGTACGGTAGGGGTATGAAATAATGTGTAAAAGAGGTTTTTGCGTGTACTGTTTGGTCTTGATAATGGTTTCGGATCTCTAAGACACTTGCGGAATTCGAACTGAAACCAGACCTTGCAATCTGCATAATCGTGTGTCCAGCATAACAGCAGTGTTTTTGTATTGGATTCTTAAAGCAGATGCACAGAACCTTTATTTTTAAATACATTTCTGAGTGGATAGTATCTCCATCCTTATATACCGGTATGTTTGAGAGTTAAAATCGACCGCAAAGTTGGCATTCAAGCTGCCCCGCTGAACCAGCCAGCCCTGAGTGGGTGATGTCACAGCAGTAACCGGTTTTAAGGCCGAGGCCTTTGACAGCTATAGACCAAAGTCATATAAATAAAAATTTATGGTGAAAGTAAGAAATCCCGTTACTGACTTGCTCAACTAAGACTGATTTGACTTCACTGATTGTGGGTTGACTCTCATTAAAACAGGATGGGTGTTATAACTTATGCAACATACATGTCCATGCATGCATTTTCACTGATAAAACGTAAAAGCCGAATTAAATAATCAGATGAACTGAGACAATCACATTCTGAAGCAAATTAAATAATCTTATACCGCTAACTTAAACACACAATACAAGTTACATGTACAGTATTAATCTAAATGCAGGTAAACAACGAGTGTTGTTGTTTTGTATCCAAATGAGAGTCGCATCTTACCCGTCTGTGTTCTCGCTTCTTGAAGGCTGACCTTGTGGCAGATTGTTTTTAAACAATCTGACTTGCAGTTGTTCGTTCAGTTCTCCGTTTATTCTCTTCTTCCACTAAGGGCGAGATATTGCTACTGAGGCAAGCATATCCAGCAGAGAAATCAGATGGCTGGTCCACTCATTCTCCATTTTCTCCATGCTGAGTACTCCGGCATTACTGCTCGGCTCAGGCAATTACTAAAACCCGGGACAGGACATCACCGGTTTTAGCAACAACCGCAGGGAGGTCACTGCCCGAGTGATATGTCACGTCCCGTCCCGTTCCGTCCTGGGTTTTAGCAACAACCCTTGGCTCACACTCTGGGAGAACTGGTGCAACTGAACTTACTTTCCTTTTCTTGTAGTTTTGTTTTCCTTTAATTGTTGGTACTACACCCTCTTTCAATACGGGATTATAGCCAACGCTCCTCAACAGATCAGAGGTCTCATACGAGTCTTCAGTAAAATGTGCAGATCAACTGTAATGATCTGGTGACTTGTCCAGGGTGTACCCCACCTCTCACCCATAGTCAGCTGGGATAGGATCCAGCTTGCTCGCGACCCTGCACAGGATAAGTGGTGATGGATGGATGGATGGATGGATGGATGGATGGATGGATATTAAGTCATCATTTAAGCAACATTTCAATTATTTTGAGACTCTGAGACATCATCTTGACAAACTCTTTCAGTTTAAAAACCTTGCAAATGGTGTAATTTTGTCTTCAACCTGCAAAAATGGACTTCTGTAAATTTAATACCTGCTTTTCCGTAATATTAATTTATATGCTCAGGAACAATCTCTGTTCCTGAAATGATTTTCAGGCTGCAGTCAATCACACTGTGGGTGTTAAATTAATCTACTTGCATTGACTCCATCCTGTGTTTCACACTTCTAGGTGGAAGTGGCATAAATTGCATATTCATTAAGGTAAACACGTGTTATTTCAGTGTTGTGAACGGCGTAGCCCTCTGTATTCCCTGTTAATATATCAGCTTGCAAGGCTTTTTTCCCTTTTCTTTTTTTCCCCACACACACCTTTTAGTAGCTTAGTATCTAACTGTTATTATTATTGTGGGGGAGTGGAACAAGGACGTGAAGTGCTTTGTCCTTTACCACGCACAAACCAGGACCATTCAGAAAGAAAGGCTGCTACACAATCTGTGTGAAGGTGTGCCGCGAGTATCTCTTGGCTGGAATTCCATAAGCCAGGTGGTCCGAGCCTTTTGGCACAGACGCCTTTCCCAAAGGCTGTTGGCAGACCCTGAACAAGTGTCCGATTGATAAACAGACAGCTGACTTCTAGTGGAGGAATGCGCATGAGACAATAGGCACAAACACATCAAGCGCACCTTGATCCTGTCCTTTTTGTTCAGAGATCGAGTCGCTCTATTTCACGCCTTTGCACGATGCACATGAGTGGACTAAAGAGGTTTCTCCTTTGAGCTTTTCATCTTTTGACTAAAATCCTCAGCAAGGCTGACACATTCAATTGGCATCTCCCCTCCAGTGTATTCTGGGATTTATGTTGTTGTTGTTTGGTTGGTTCTTATAATGCCTTTTGAGTTGTCCAGCCATCTGTCTGTCTGTCTGTCTGTCTTAGTTGATCTCAAGAACGAGTGCAGAATTTGTAGGATTTATGATTGTCACCAGCAGATCAACTGATTAGATTTTGGAATTGATTCAAACAGGGTCAAGGTCACAGCAAGGTCAAATGTCTGAAGTATATGTTCAAGAGTATTTCAGAAGGACTAGACTTGTCAGTGGTGGAGGTGTCGCTGTTGATGACGTTGGCGTGCGTTTCAATTATTTTGGTCCTGTTTCTGCTCTGATAGCGGCGCTCCATATATACTTAAAGGAACAGTCCACCGTATTTCCATAATGAAATATGCTCTTATCTGAATTGAGACGAGCTGCTCCGTACCTATCCGAGCTTTGCGCGACCTCCCAGTCAGTCAGACGCAGTCAGACGCGCTGTCACTCCTGTTAGCAATGTAGCTAGGCTCAGCATGGCCAACGGTATTTTTGGGGGCTGTAGTTAGATGCGACCAAACTCTTCCGCGTTTTTCCTGTTTACATAGGTTTATATGACCAGTGATATGAAACAAGTTCAGTTACACAAATTGAAACGTGGCGATTTTCTATGCTATGGAAAGTCCGCACTATAATGACAAGCATACTAACACCTTCTGCCCGCTTCGGCAGCGCATTGATACGGAGCTCAGATATCAATGCGCTGTCGAAGCGCGCAGAAGGTGTTAGTACGCCTGTCATTATAGTGCGGACTTTACATAGCATAGAAAATCGCTACGTTTCAATTTGTGTAACTGAACTTGTTTCATATCACTGGTCATATAAACCTATGTAAACAGGAAAAACGCGGAAGAGTTTGGTCGCATCTAACTACAGCCCCAAAAAATACCGTTGGCCATACTGGGCCTAGCTACATTGCTAACAGGAGTGACAGCGCGTCTGACTGCGTCTGACTGACTGGGAGGTCGCGCAAAGCTCGGATAGGTACGGAGCAGCTCGTCTCAATTCAGATAAGAGCATATTTCATTATGGAAATACGGTGGACTGTTCCTTTAAGAGAATACGGTAATGCATTGAGCTGATTCTTGATGGTTTTTGCATCCGTACGTACAAATGACATCCGTGTACCACCATGGGGAACCTGATCATAAGTGCAAGGCAATGTATCTCATAAACACTTGACCACTGGACAACGAAATCGTCTCGTCTTGTCTCGTCTTCTTCCGCTTTATCTGGGACCAGGTCGCGGAGGCAGCAGTCTAAGCATGGAAGCCCAAACTTCCCTTTCCCCAGACACCTCGGCCAGCTCCTCGGGAAGAACACCGAGGCGTTCCCAGGCCAGCCGAGAGACATAGTCCCTCCAGCGTGTCCTGGGTCTCCCCCGGGGCCTCCTCCCAGGGGGACATGCCTGGAACACCTCCCCAGGGAGGCGTCCAGGTGGACAACGAAATGTGTATTTCCCATAAAAACCTGTTTATCTTATGGAAATAAAGATACAAATTTTGGACAACGAAATTTGTATCTTTATTTCCATAAGATAAACGGGTTTTTATCCAGCGCTTAATTTTAATTTGCTTTTGAAATAATAACGTGGGATTACGATCTTTACTAACACTGTAACAGCTCTCGGCATTAAGAACACCAGCAGAGAGTCTCTGATGGGTGCAGACGTGTTTTATTCCACTTGAACACAAGTTTAGCATCAAACACTATACACTGTACACCGTGAAAACTCAAGACAGCAAAACAAAAATAATTAACATAACATGGTTGTAAACAAATACACAATTTTGCAGAGAAATGTTTACCCTGAACGTTACACACCTTGCTCTGCCCAACCTCTACAAGTTTGCCAAATGTGCACCATTAGCCTCTGTACTCGAAGTCTCATGCTAAACCACAGTTCAACCAAGACACCGAACACACTCACACAAAACACACTCAATAAACAGCACGCAAACTTTACATTGTGCATGAATGATACATAAGGAGGATAGTCAACAAAGCTTTATTACATAAAAGGCTCGACATTAACGGTTGTCCGACTGTCCGGGACAACCAAATGCTTGGTCCGGACAAGTCAAATCTGCATCTGCCTGTCCGACGGGACGAGTTGAATATTTGTTGAAAATCACCATTTGTATAGTAAATATTCAAGAGTTACATCAATAAAGTTCCAACAAAACGAGTTCAATCCTCTCAGTGATCTGGCCGTATTATTGTTTATGAAATTCCGGGGAAGCCAAGTACAGCAGGTGCGTGTGTAAAAATAACCACGTCATAATATCTAATTATAAATTATTAGACTCCTCAAAATCAGAGAAATGGCGATCAAATACCTCAATAAATAAATATCTGTGGAGAATCTTCATTTCATTTCATTTGGACATTCATTATATTTTTCTTTTATATGGTTCACATTAGCCATCACAAATGTGATAAAATATTTCATGGGATATACTGTACAGTAATAATTTTTACGACAGTGCCGAACTCACTTACGGTTTGTTTTCGTTCACAATGTGATTCTGTCCCCTGATCATGTCCAACTTGTTTTCGTAAGGTTTCATTTTGTTGAGAGAAAGTGAAAAAGACGACAATCCCAACTCTTAAAACTGCAGATCAGGTAATGGGTTAGAACAACACATGCACCATAATGGGGCTTTGGATAGTTTTTATCCCCCACTAGCCGAAAGGCCCGAAGGGGGATTATGTTGTGGCGACGTCCGTCCATCCGGGGAAGGGTGCTCACCTTCTGAAATCAACTCCTCTGTCAATTTTTGGAGGAATTTCACGAAACTTGGCAGGATTCTTTGGTATATGTCGGTAATACGTATATTGTAATTTCATTCACTTGGGTCACATTTTACCAGAGTTACAGCCCTTGATTAACAAAATTATAATTTGACAATTTCATGAGAGTGTGTTTTAATTCCGAAATCAACTCCTCTCACAATTTTTGGAGGAATTTCACCAATCTTGGCAAAAGGCATTGTTATGTTAGTAGTACGCAGATTGTTATTTTGTTCAATTCGGTTGCATTTTAGCAGAGTTACAGCCCTTGATTAACAACCTTGTACTTTCACAATTCCATGAAGGTGTGTTTGCCTTCTGACATCAACTCCTCTCACAATTTTTGGATGAATTTCTCGAAGCTTGGTAAAAGGCTTTGTTATATGACAGTTACAGTGGCGGCTGGTAGTCTTTCAAACAGGGGAGGCTGGTCGGTTATGATATTTCCAGATTTTAAAAGAAAAAACACATCAATTTTGCCCATACTCTTGCCTCCGATCTGGCTGATTGTTGGCAGCGTCACAAACTGTGAAATAACAGGTTCTTTTGGCCCATTAGCCTACTGTCCAATATACATGATGGTGGTGTTGGGGGGGGGTATATTTTAACATTTTATATTTTAAAATTGTGGCATGTTGTTTAAAAATTGACCTAGGCTGTGTTTTTGTTTAAAAATGTTTTCCAAATTGTAGCTGTGTTTAATTCATATCCAGAAAAATATATATTCCAATATAATATACTCAGCATAAACATTTTAAATAGATTCTATATTTTTGGTCCATCCATGACATATTACTAAAGTAGCCTATTTACTGTTGTTGATGTGGGTCACTTGCTGTTAGCCAATTCACTTTCTCGTACCAGGAGAGCTGAAAGGAACGAGTATTATTCCCGACCTTTTTCACCAAGTCAATTTGAGGCGTTGGTCTACCCTGCTCTTTAATTTTAATTTTTTCCTCGAAAGGAAGACTGGCAAATGGCTTCGCCAAAATTAAATCAGCAATGCTTGGCATCCGTGCGCAGCTTTCTTGCTAGCTGACTAGCCCCCTCAAGTTCAGTCACTCAAATAAACAAAATTTCTGGAACTAAGATAGCAAATTTGACAATACTATATTTACACTTTATTTACAATGAAAATATATACAAACTAAAAAAGCTGGTAGAAACCGTATGTAATGAATGAAATCGAAATGTAAGCCGATCTCTTACAATACACCACAGCACTTGCGAATCCGCATGGGACTGAACTGATGTTGCCAGATACTGCTGACGTTATCCAGCCCAAAATATGTTCAAAACCAGCCAAAATGCACTTAAAACTGCCCAATTGGGCGGTAAATTGCCCAATCTGGCAACACTGTCCGCTGCCTGTCTATAGTTGAAACGAGCTGTCAATCAAAGAAAATATCCGGCCGCTTTCACCAATCAGCAGTCTCCTCGCGGAAACTGCCATGTCCCTCCCATGTGAGGCTCGGAGTCCGTGGGCGGGCATTTTCGCAGTATTTGTCCAATAACCGTCTTGCATTTTGAGATTGAAAAGCGCATCGCTCCCAAATGCCATTGAAGTCCATTGAGGCTGGGAGTCCGTGAGACTCCGTGGGCGGGCATTTTCGCAGTATTTATCCAATAATGGTCTTGCATTTTGAGATTGACAAGCACATAGCTCCCAATCCACTGAGGCTGGGCTGCATCGCGCTGTCACGAGGGGGAAAAACTCACGCACACATTAGGCGAACTGGGGAAAGTTATAACGGAATGATTTTGCACTGTAGTGGGTTGAGCACATATATTTCTATGATTCTGGATCTGAAATAGCAATGTTATGAGGTCGGCTATAACATAAGCCTAGCGCAATTCATCCTACACGATGTTCGTCATTTTTAGAGGAGGCTGAGCCTCCCTCGTTGTCTTAGAGCAATCGCCCGTGGACAGTTATACTCATATTGAAATTTCATTTAATTTGGGCAAATTTTCCCAGAGTTATGCCCTTGATTAATGACAAACTTGTACTTTGGCAGTTTCATATTGCGATTTAATTTCGTTTGTGAAAATTTTCCCAGAGTTTTGACCCTTGATTAAATGACTTGTACTTTGACAGTTTCATGAGGGTGTACGTTCTTCTGAAATCAACTCCTCTCACAATTTGTGGAGGAATTTCACCAAACTTGGTAAAAGGCTTTGTTATATGACAGTTATACTCATATTGAAATTTCATTTAATTTGGGCAAATTTTCCTAGAGTTATGCCCTTGATTAATAACAAACTTGTACTTTGGCAATTTCATCAAGGTGTGTTTGCTTTCTGAAATCAACTTCCCTCACAATTTTTATCCCCCGCTGGCCGAAAGGCCCAAAGGGGGATTATGTCGTGTCGATGTCCATCCGTCCGTCTCGGGAAGGGTACTCACCTTCTGAAATCAACTCCTCTCACAATTTTTGGGGGAATTTCACCAAACTTGACAGGATTCTTTGTTATATGTCGATAATACGCATATTGCAATTTTGTTCAATTCAGTCGCATTTTACCAGAGTTATGGCCGAGTTGCCAGCGGGGGATATTGTGCTCTTTGGGCACTCTTGTTGTTTATTGTTGCAGCTAAAATTTGAGTTTTATTGAAAATTCATGAATCATTAAGCATAATAATTATCATAACTATACCTGCTCAAAGTGTTAACCACGTTCCTTTCACTGAACTAGTAAACACAGTAATAAAAAGGTTATGGTCAGGACAAGTGGAAAATCTTACTGCTTGTCTGACTGAACGAGTGGATTAAAGGGTTAATGTTGAGCTCTGAACATACCGCGTCAAACCTCTGACAGAGGCACAAGGTGAATATATAAACATCAGCAAGTGTCTGTAGCATAACAAATACAGCTGACAGCTCCACCCGGAACATGAATAATTAATGAATGACAGCTCTGACCGCCACTTATACACACATCGGGAGCTCGGCTTTTAGGCAGTGCCTAATGCAGTGGTGCTTGAAAGTTTGTGAACCCTTTAGAATTTTCTATATTTCTGCATAAATATGACCTAAAACATCAGATAAAGAGAACCCAGTTAAACAAATGAGACAAAAATATTATACTTGGTCATTTATTTATTGAGGAAAATGATCCAATATTACATATCTGTGAGTGGCAAAAGTATGTGAACCTTTGCTTTCAGTATCTGGTGTGACCCCCTTGTGCAGCAATAACTGCAACTAAACGTTTGCGGTAACTGTTGATCAGTCCTGTACACCGGCTTGGAGGAATTTTAGCCCGTTCCTCCGTACAGAACAGCTTCAACTCTGGGATGTTGGTGGGTTTCCTCACATGAACTGCTCGCTTCAGGTCCTTCCACAACATTTTGACTGGATTAAGGCCAGGACTTTGACTTGGCCATTCCAAAACATTAACTTTATTCTTCTTTAACCATTCTTTGGTAGAACGACTTGTGTGCTTAGGGTCGTTGTCTTGCTGCATGACCCACCTTCTCTTGAGATTCAGTTCATGGACAGATGTCCTGACATTTTACTTTAGAATTTGCTGGTATAATTCAGAATTCATTGTTCCATCAATGATGGCAAGCCGTCCTGGCCCAGATGCAGCAAAACAGGCCCAAACCATGATACTACCACCATCATGCTTCACAGATGGGATGAGGTTCTTTCTCCAAACATAACGCTTCTCATTTAAACCAAAACGTTCTATTTTGGTCTCATCCGTCCACAAAACATTTTTCCAAAAGCCTTCTGGCTTGTCCACGTGATCTTTAGCAAACTGCAGATGAGCAGCAATGTTCTTTTTGGAGAGCAGTGGCTTTCTCCTTGCAACCCTGCCATGCACACCATTGTTGTTCAGTGTTCTCCTGATGGTGGACTCATGAACATTAACATTAGCCAATGTGAGAGGGGCCTTCAGTTGCTTAGAAGTTACCCTGGGGTCCTTTGTGACCTCGCCGACTATTACACGCCTTGCTCTTGGAGTGATCTTTGTTGGTCGACCACTCCTGGGGAGGGTATCAATGGTCTTGAATTTCTTCCATTTGTACACAATCTGTCTGACTGTGGATTGGTTGAGTCCAAACTCTTTAGAGATGGTTTTGTAGGCTTTTCCAGCCTGATGAGCATCAACAACGCTTTTTCTGAGGTCCTCAGAAATCTCCTTTGTTCATGCCATGATACACTTCCACAAACATGTGTTGTGAAGATCAGACTTTGATAGATCCCTGTTCTTTAAATAAAACAGGGTGCCCACTCACACCTGATTGTCATCCCATTGATTGAAAACACCTGACTCTAATTTCACCTTCAAATTAACTGATAATCCTAGAGGTTCACATACTTTTGCCACTCACAGATCTGTAATATTGGATCATTTTCCTCAATAAATAAATGACCAAGTCTAATATTTTTGTCTCATTTGTTTAACTGGGTTCTCTTTATCTACTTTTAGGACTTGTGTGAAAATCTGATGATGTTTTAAGGCATATTTATGCAGAAATATATAAAATTCTAAAGGGTTCACAAACTTTCAAGCAAAATATATACATATTTTACAATTACAAATCCCTTCTCTTACACTGATCACTAGAACAGGGGTTCCTTCTTTAAATTCTCTGCCTTTCTGTTTCTTTCCAAAATCTTGTGTGTTTTTTCTTCTTCAGACGTCCCAGTTCACACAATCACACAGGTAATTCAAAAAAGTTTTGTCATAACAGCATTTCCAGTCCATTTCCCAAACATTTCCCTTCCACAATGGTTTCTGCTTTCTTGCTCGCCTTGATGTCGCTTGTATGCTACGCAGAGTAGTTAGACATCAAAATAATATCCCTGATATCCTAATATACTGTACGTAGAAAGTTGCATCACAATAAGTTACGCCATCTTGGAATTGTAGAGATGACTCACGTGACAATCGTACATTGGTGTTTTCAAAAAAGTTACGTTTTCCCTTACAAAAATGTTTTCAGGTTTGTCCATTTTGCAAAGTGGATTCGAAAAAAATGTACACCATTTTTTCATGGTGTTCGCTGTATACGTGTCTAATGATAATGAAGTCAAAGATGCGTTGATTTACTTTATTTCACATTCTACACATTCATTTACCGTGACAGAAAGTGATGATGAAGCAGCTTCCAAACAGAGAGTCTAATCTGAGATTGAGATTATGGCTTGGGGGTGGGGTTTCCAGCAGGTGTAAATTAAGTGTCAATCTAATTTGAGATTGAGATTTTGGCATGGGGGCGGGGTTTCCAGCAGGTGTAAATTGTCTATCTAATTTGAGATTGAGATTATGGGAAGGGGCGGGGTTTCCAGCAGGTGTAAATTAAGTGTCAATCTAATCTGAGATTGAGATTATGGCAAGGGGGCGGGGTTTCCAGCAGGTGTAAATTAAGTGTCAATCTTATCTGAGATTGAGATTATGGCAAGCGGTGGGGTTTCCAGCAGGTGTAAATTAAGTGTCAATCTAATCTGAGATTGAGATTATGGCAAGGGGGCGGGGTTTCCAGCAGATGTCAGTTCAGTGTCAATCTAATTTGAGATTGAGATTATGGCAAGCGGTGGGGTTTCCAGCAGGTGTAAATTAAGTGTCAATCTTATCTGAGATTGAGATTATGGGAATGGGCGGGGTTTCCAGCAGATGTCAGTTCAGTGTCAATCTAATTTGAGATTGAGATTATGGGAAGGGGCGGGGTTTCCAGCAGGTGTAAATTAAGTGTCAATCTAATCTGAGACTGAGATTATGGGAAGGGGGCAGGGTTTCCAGCAGGTGTAAATTAGGTGTCAATCTAATCTGAGATTGAGATTATGGCAAGGGGGCGGGGTTTCCAGCAGGTGTAAATTAAGTGTCAATCTTATCTGAGATTGAGATTATGGGAATGGGCGGGGTTTCCAGCAGATGTCAGTTCAGTGTCAATCTAATTTGAGATTGAGATTATGGGAAGGGGCGGGGTTTCCAGCAGGTGTAAATTAAGTGTCAATCTAATCTGAGACTGAGATTATGGGAAGGGGGCAGGGTTTCCAGCAGGTGTAAATTAAGTGTCAATCATTCAAGACTGAGATGTTAATCTGTCATTTTTATGGGCGGGGTGAGGGCGGGACATTGTTTAGGCAATTTTTTTTATCAAAAACTGTGAAATAAGACAAGTGTACTTTGAAATTTTGAAATGTTTTTGTAATTTGTGTTTGAATGGTTGTAATTTACTTTCATGTGATTGACTATTAACCTTTCAAGTGACTTTGTAATTTAAATACACTTCTCTCTCTCTCTCTCTCTCTCTCTCTCTCTCTCTCTCTCTCTCACTCATTCAGGTGTAATAACCGTACACAGTGTGTGGTGGTCGCTGGGTCAGACGTGTTTCCTGATCCTTGTCCAGGAACTTACAAGTACCTGGAGATTCAGTATGAGTGTGTGCCATACAGTGAGTACACTCAACGTGCACTCTCACTCACACACACACACACACACACACACACACACACACACACACACACACACACACTCATGCACACATATACACAGCATCACTCCCACCCCTCGTCCTGTCACCGACACCTCCCCGCCCCCCTCCCATATCCTACCCAGACCCCACCTAACCCCTCAGGAAGTACCATTCACTTACACTCACCCTCACACACACTCCCACACACACACACACACACACACACACTCTCTTACACACTCTTGCACACTTGCACACGCTCACAAGTGCACGTGCTCACTCTGACGAACTCGCACTCAAACACACACTCAGACGGACAGACGGACACTCTCTCCTCGTCTCACTCTTTCTCTCTCTCTCTCTGCCTCACACTCGCACACACTTACACACACACATACATACATACACACACACACTCACTCTCACACTCTCACACATGCACTCACACCGCTAAACCCTTTTTCTCCATCAGCAGTGCGATGCTCCAGAAACTGAGGGGAGATTTTCACATTGACGAGATGCTCCATCCAATACATACACACGCACACACATGCACACACACGCACACACATGCACACACGTGCACACACATGTATGGGAATCGTCAGCATTCTGATTTACAGATTTTGTTAGCCAACTCGCTAACATGAGCTCACCTGACAAAGATTTTAAATACATATTGATTGACGGTCAGCAGTCTTCACTGCTAGCACTAGCTTAGTAAACTGAAGCTAACCTGAGAGAATTTCATTTTTAAATCAACACAGCTAACACTAGCCAGCTAACTTGAGTTAACGTCACAATTTCTGAGAGGATGTTTAATATGTTTTGATTAAGGGTCAGTGATTTTATCTGCTACTAATAGCCAACTAACTAGCATAAGCTAACCTGAGTGGATTTATGAAAGGAATTTAAATACAGTTGAATAATTTTCAGTACTAATGCTAGCTAGGTGACCGAAGCTAACCTGACAGGATTTCCGAGGGGATTTAAGGTGCATACATATGCAGAAATGCTAAAAGTAATCACTGCTAATGCTTGCAACTTACTAACATAAGCTAGCCTGACAGGATTTATGAGTGGATCTTGAATACATTTTGATTGAGTCAACAATTTTCACTGCTAACACTAGCCAACTAACTAGCATGCGCTAACCTGACAAGATTTATGAAAGGAGTTTATATACATTTCAATAACTTTCATCTTCAGTGCTAATGCTAGCTACGTGACCGAACCTAACCTAACAGGATTTTGGGGGGATTTAAGTTACAGTGGTGCTTGAAAGTTTGTGAACCCTTTAGAATTTTCTATATTTCTGCATAAATATGACCTAAAACATCATCAGATTTTCACACAAGTCCTAAAAGTAGATAAAGAGAACCCAGTTAAACAAATGAGAAAAATATATTATACTTGGTCATTTATTTATTGAGGAAAATTATCTAATATTACATATCTGTGAGTGGCAAAAGTATGTGAACCTTTGCTTTCAGTATCTGGTGTGACCCCCTTGTGCAGCAAGAACTGCAACTAAACGTTTCCGGTAACTGTTGATCAGTCCTGCACACCGGCTTGGAGGAATTTTAGCCCGTTCCTCCGTACAGAACAGCTTCAACTCTGGGATGTTGGTGGGTTTCCTCACATGAACTGCTCACTTCAGGTCCTTCCACAACATTTCCATTGGATTAAGGTCAGGACTTTGACTTGGCCATTCCAAAACATCAACTTTATTCTTCTTTAACCATTCTTTGGTAGAATGACTTGTGTGCTTAGGGTCGTTGTCTTGCTGCATGACCCACCTTCTCTTGAGATTCAGTTCCTGACATTTTCCTTTAGAATTTGCTGGTATAATTCAGAATTCATTGTTCCATCAATGATGGCAAACTGTCCTGGCCCAGATGCAGCAAAACAGGCCCAAACCATGATACTACCACCATCATGTTTCACAGATGGGATGAGGTTCTTATGCTGTAATGCAGTGTTTTCCTTTCTCCAAACATAACACTTTTTATTTAAACCAAAAAGTTCTATTTTGGTCTCATCCATCCACAAAACATTTTTCCAGTAGCCTTCTGGCTTGTCCACATGATCTTTAGCAAACTGCAGATGAGCAGCAGTGTTCTTTTTGGAGAGCAGTGGCTTTCTCCTTGCAACCCTGCCATGCACACCATTGTTGTTCAGTGTTCTCCTGATGGTGGACTCATGAACATTAACATTAGCCAATGTGAGAGAGGCCTTCAGTTGCTTAGAAGTTACCCTGGAGTCCTTTGTGACCTTGCCAACTATTACACGCCTTGCTTTTGGAGTGATCTTTGTTGGTCGACCACTCCTGGGGAGGGTAACAATGGTCTTGAATTTCCTCCATTTGTACACAATCTGTCTGACTGTGGGTTGGTGGAGTCCAAACTCTTTAGAGATGGTTTTGTAACCTTTTCCAGGCTGATGAGCATCAACAACACTTTTTCTGAGGTCCTCAGAAATCTCCTTTGTTTGTGCCATGATACACTTCCACAAACATGTGTTGTGAAGATCAGACTTTGCTAGATCCCTGTTCTTTAAATAAAACAGGGTGCCCACTCACACCTGATTGTCATCCCATTGATTGAAAACACCTAACTCTAATTTCACCTTCAAATTAACTGCTAATCCTAGAGGTTCACATACTTTTGCCACTCACAGATATGTAATATTGGATCATTTTCCTTAATAAATAAATGACCAAGTATAATATTTTTGTCTCATTTGTTTAACTGGGTTCTCTTTATGTACTTTTAACACTTGTGTTAAAATCTGATGATGTTTTAGGTCATATTTTTGCAGAAATATAGAAAATTCTAAAGGGTTCACAAACTTTCAAGCACCACTGTATATACATATTTAGAAATGGTAATAGTCATCGCTGCTAATGCTTGCTACTGGCTAACACAAGCTAACCTGACAGGATTTATGAAAGGACTTTAAATACAATTGAATAATCTTCAATGCTTAAGCTAGCTAGGTGACCTAAGCTAAAGCCTAGGTCACAACCGGCCATACGTGCTCCTACGGCCAGTTTACGTGCAAAAAATGCAAGAAACGCACGGAGGGCGCGCGTGTGACGTGCTGATTTTCCAGCCGTAGACTGGCCGCAGACCGGCCGCAGAGGTTCTTTGTCATGTCAAACAAACTCTACGGGCGCTTACGTTTTTTTTTCAGGTTGCAAGACAAACTTACGGCCAACGTGCATTTTTCTCCACGAACAAAAAAAATGCAGCGATTTGGGAAACGCCAAAAATCGCACGGCCAAAAAATCGTACGTCCGGTTGTGACCTTAACCTGACAGAATTTGTGAGTGGATCTTTGATACATTTTGCTTAAGGGTCAATAATTCTCACTACTAACACTAACCAACTAACCAGAATAAGCTAACCTGACAGGATTTATGATATGAAAGAACTTTAAATTAATTTCAATACATTTCTATCTTCAGTGCTAATACTAGCTTGGTGACTGAAGCAAACCTGACAGGATTTATCAGTGGATTTAAGTTATATATGTAGAAATGCTAAAAGTAATCACTGCTAATGCTTGCTACTTGCTAACATAAACTAACCTGACAGGATTTATTAAATGAATTTAAATGCAAATGAATTATCTTCCCTGCTAATGCTAACTAGGTGACTGAAGCTAACCTGACAGGATTTCTGAGGGGGTTTAAGGTGTATACATACGCAGAAATGCTAACAGTCATCACTGCTAATGCTTGCTACTCGCTAACATAAGCTAACCTGACAGGATTTATGAGTGGATCTTGAATACATTTTGATTAAGCGTCAGCAATATTCACTGCTAACACTAGCCAACTAACTAGCATGAGCTAACCTGACAAGATTTATGAAAGGAGTTGATATACATTTCAGTAATTTTCATCTTCAGTACTAATGCTAGCTAGGTGACCGAAGCTAACCTAACAGGATTTATGTGTGGAACTATGTTATGTAGAAATGTGAATAGTAATAACTGCTAATGCTTGCTACTTGCTAACATAAGCTAACCTGACAGGATTTATGAAAGGAATTTAAACAAAACTGAATAGTCTTTGACGCTAAAGTTAGCTCCGTGACCGAAGCTAACCTGATCGGATTTACATATGGATTTAAGTTATATATGTAGAAATGCTAAGTCATAACTGCTAATGCATGCTGCATTGCTAATTTAAGCTAACCTGACATGATTTATGAAGGGACTTTTAATGCATTTGAATAATCTTCAATGCTAATGCTAGCTGGGTGAACTAAGCTAACCTGACAGGACTTCTGAGTGGCTCTTTAATACATTTTGATTAAGGGTCAGTAATTCTCACTGCTAACACTAGCCAACTAACGAGCATTATCTAACCTGGCAGGATTTCTGAAAGGAGTCTACAAACTTTTCATTTTTCATTTATTTATTTATAAGGACAGCACATATTAATCAACATTTCTGTAAATGTGCTAGTGTTAGCAAGCAGGCTAATTTTCAACAGTAGTACTTTGGCAAGATGTTTAGATAGCCATTGATTAATATTTAATTTCAATATATTTCATCTTCAGTGCTAATGCTAGCTAGGTGGCCGAAGCTAACCTGACAGGATTTCTGAGAGGATGTTCAATACATTTTGGTGAAGGGACAGTAATTTTCACTGCTAACACTAGCCAGCTAACTAGCATGAGCTAACCTGACAGGCCATTTTGCTAAGTCGCTCAAGAAAGAGTATAAATACACAGGTGATTATAGAAAATCGGGCATTGATTGGTCAAGAAATTCGGACTATTTCTTGATAATCACCTCGAGCGACTCGGCAAAATGGCGGACGATCGCTTCGTCACCGTAAGTGAGGAAGAATTAGAAATCATGAAAGAAAATGTTCCTAAAAGCACTAAAGATGCTACCGAAGTTTGGTCTGAAACTATTCAAACGTAAGGTGGAATTGTGATTTATTTTATCAATTTCAAAACAAAGTATTTTATGTGACTCGGTATAGATAAAGCCTAGGTCACAACCAGACGTACGATTTTTTTGGCCATGCGATTTTTGGCGTTTCACAAATCGTTGCATTTTTTTTGTTGTTCATGGAGAAAGACGCACGTTGGCCGTAAGTTTGTCTTGCAACCTGAAAAAAACGTAAGCGCCCGTAGAGTTTGTTTGACATGACAAAGAACCTCTGCGGCCATTCTACGACTCGAAAATCAGCACGTCACACGCGCACCCTCTGTGCGTTTCTTGCGTTTTTTGCACGTAGACCGGCCGTAGGAGCACGTACGGCCGGTTGTGACCGAGGCTTAAGTGACACAAGTCTGCGCCGTGCCTTTATCGCATTTGCATGGTGCTTTTGAAGTTTGAAACAAATGATTTCTTTAAAATATGATTTTTGTTTAAATAATTACCTGTGTACGGTATGTATACGAAAACTATCCACCTCGGGCTCAGTGAATATCGATGAATAATAATCTCGACTTCGTATCAGTTACTATTCACCGCTATTCACATCACCTTCAGAGAATAGTCAATAGTTAAATAGTCAGAATCTCTCGACCAATCAGCACACACGATTTTCCGTAATCAGCTGCGTATTTATGCTAAAATAAATCACAGACCAGACAATTGCAACCTAGTCAACAGACGTGAGTTTTATTACGGTATGTTCATCACAAACGCAGTGTTCATGCGCATGTTCACATTGTGATGTCAGCGTTTTTGGGACAAATGTACGGTATCTCCAAATGCAAACAGAGAAAATTGGAACATTTCTCCATCCTGGAGGCCATTTTCAAAAATTTGCAGTGAAAATGAGAGAATATTACATTTGCACACATTTAACGCACGCACGTGCACACGCACACACACACACTGTGGGGCGTGGCTAATGTGAAAATCTCCTGTCAGACAGTATCCCTTCCCCCTCATGTGTTCAGTGTTCCCAGTGTGCAGGTGGGCATGTGGGCGGGGCTTGGGAGGTCAGTATTGAATAAGGATTTTGGGATATTAACCATGTTCTACGATTACCTGCGTCAGTTTCTCTGCTCTTTCCTCAGGACACGAAGAAGAGACGATCGTGGAGACGTGCCGGCTCTAGTAATAAAACTTTCTTCTTTTTAAAATTCCCTTCTCTTTTCTCTTTTCATCAATCTCTCTTGCTCTTTCACGTCACGTCTTTCAACTCATCTTGCTTTCTTCTTCCTGTAAATTCTCTAAATTCTGCTCTCTGTCGTTTGCTTTGCCTTTCTCTCGTTTTTCATTCCCTTGTTCTACGATCCATTTGATGAGTTTCCCTTCGTCTGTCTCTCATTCGCTCTCCTCCTTCATTTCCTCCTCCTCCTCCTGCTCGCCCATCTTTGTCACGCTTTCATCCTGTCTCCTGCTGTCTCCTGTAGCTCTTTCGTTCCCTTCCTTCTGTCTCTTGCAGGTATTTGGGACGTGTCCAGAACGGTTTCTCTTTGAAAAAAAGTTTTTTTCCCTTTTTTTTTTCTTTCTCTCTCTCTTACACACACATGCATATTTAATTGAAAACACTTTTTTTACAGCACTTTTTATGACAACCCTCTGTCCGGCGGTCTTAAACACACACACACACACACACACACACACACACACACACACACACACACACACACACACACACACACACACACACACTCTTAAAACAGTCAAAGAGAGTTCACAATCACATCCTCTCTCTTTCTCTCTCCCTGTCTTTCTGTTTTTAGCCGCTCATATTCCCATTCAGCTTTTATTTCGCCAGCGCCCATTTGGAAGAAGCGTCAACATCGGAAAGAGTAAACTTACCGAAGCGGCACACACGCCATACGTTTGGAAAACACTGTATCGGATGAGTCAGTTTGCCTCGCCGCTTCATTTAGCTCATCACGAGCCTGTGTCTTTTTCCCCCTGCTCTGCCATATCTGGGAAATGTGTGTGAAATAGAGGCGCGAGCTGGCGTGATTAACTAGCTGCTGAACTTGCGTTTTTAAAAAACTTTGTTTTCGGCATTAGAGCAGAGGAGAAAGACCCGATTTGGCGGTGATGAAAAGTTCTCCCTGTCTGAAGTGACAAAGAAGGAGCCAATTACCGGAATCCTCCGTCAGTCTCTTCTCCCCGAGGGACGTCCGCTGGTACCCTTCTCCCAGCACCACGTGCTCCAGCCTAGCGTGGAGCAATAAATAGAAACCAACCTCAATTAGATTCAGACGTCCACGCCGCTTCTATCCAAAACCCAGGAACATGAAAGACGCCCTAATTTTTTAATTAACGGTGGAGGGTGGATTCACGCGAGCCTCTGTGGAGATTTGTCGAGATTAATTGAATTTGCTGCAACTAATCGTTTTCTTCACGCCCAGTCTTTTATGTCTCGAGGAGGCGTTTTTTGGGCATGTTTACTACTAATCTATTATTATTATTATTATTATTATTATATTTTTTTTTTCCACTATGGCCAGTTTTAAACCTCTGATCCAAATACTGATCTACTGCCATTCCTCTGTCAAACAAAAGTATCAATATTTGAATTGCATAGTTATTTATAATGATTTAAAAGGTTGAGTCAGATATTATATACCTCGTGTCACCACGAAATGACTCCAGTGTCGCAACAGTTCATTCTCAGAGACGGTGATTTGAAACGAGACGGTGTCCAAGCAATTTGACCCACGTATGATTTTTTTTCCAATTTTGCTGTAAATACATTCCATAATCTATAATATATCCGTCATCAAAATATTATACTGTAGAACAAACTATAACTAATATAGAGTGCTGTACAAAAGTCTTAGACACATGAAAAGAAATGCTGTAGAGCAAAGATGCCTTCAAAAATAATGAAATGAAATGTTTCAACGTTAAAAAAATACTATAAAAAGTAGTCAGTAAGCCATAATAAATCAATATAACTAAGTTGATGACACTTTGTGGGCGGCACGGTGGTGTAGTGGTTAGCGCTATCGCCTCACAGCAAGAAGGTCCTGGGTTCGAGCCCCGGGGCCAGCGAGGGCCTTTCTGTGTGGAGTTTGCATGTTCTCCCCGTGTCCGCGTGGGTTTCCTCCGGGTGCTCCGGTTTCCCCCACAGTCCAAAGACATGCAGGTTAGGTTAACTGGTGACTCTAAATTGACCGTAGGTGTGAATGTGAGTGTGAATGGTTGTCTGTGTCTATGTGTCAGCCCTGTGATGGCCTGGCGACTTGTCCAGGGTGTACCCCGCCTTTCGCCCGTAGTCAGCTGGGATAGGCTCCAGCTCGCCTGCGACCCTGTAGAACAGGATAAAGCAGCGGTCTCAAAAGTAGCCAGTCACCGGCGGCAAATCGCCGGCTATGGCTTGTTATGCCACCGGCTATTGTCAGTCGAGTCACAAAATTTAATATTAAATATTTCTGACAGCAAAAAAAGTTGTGAACGTAAATTACATCCACTATGTCATGTATGTCTGTTGCCGCGTCAACTGTGTTTACATCCTCGACACGAGTGCAGCCATTACTGCCGCCTGTGCTGCCAGATTGCGCGTTTTCCCGCCCAATTTGGGCGGTTTTAAGTGCATTTTGGCGGGTTTTGAACATATTTTGGGCTGTAAAACGTCAGCAGTATCTGGCAACATATTTTTTTTACTTAATACAAGAAATTAATGGATGCCAACATTTTTGCCAAAATGGTATTTTATTTTCCATTGTTTAGGCAGCTTCAGCATCATACTGTGAGATTCTGCTCAAATTGTTTTTTTTTTTCTTCTATGAAGCCTGAGCCATTTATTTTATTAGTTTATAATTATTGTTTAATTTAGTCTTCAGGAGAGACTGCCTGCACACAGTACTAGTATTAATAGTTTTTTTCTTCCATGAAAGCTGAGGCATTTATATTATATTTTAAGGTAACTTCATGTTGTGCTGTGAGGTTCTCTGCACTTTAACTTTTGAACCAACAGGAGCATTTGGATAAGTAAAGCCTATTTTTCTGCATTTTTGTAGTCCTGGTAATCTTTTATATTGGTAAAGTTGTTTATAGGACCATTTCTCAGTGTCTGTTTTTTTAATCAATAGTTTTTCAGTAATAACTTAATATTTAACATATCACTCAATTTTAAACAACCCAGCGCCTCCCCCATAGTCTCCAAAATTTCTGTGGGAAACACTGGCGTGCGTAACAACGCTAATCAAGCTTAAGCTAGACGACCCGCCTCAAATACCCGTCCCAGGTAAATGTTATCCCAATTTTAGATGGCCTGTTCCAAACCATCCCACCCCATGAAAAATTCGTACTTGCATATCTATCTATCTATCTATCTATCTATCTATCCCTGCACGCTTTGCGTGCATTATGTCTGCCTCGGGCAGACATTTTACCATTTTGCACCCTGCTGTAAATTATTTGTACCCTGCTATTCTCCCAAACTTTGAAGCCCCTGATAAAGCAGCTAGAGATAGTGAGATGAGATGAGATGAGATGAGATGAGATGAGACTTTGCTTTAAAAAAAAAAATAGTCTCAGGTCCAATGAGTGCAGTTTTATAAGGAAATAAGCTGTAGGTTTTACTGAGCATCTTTGTTGTTTTGAGATCACTGCAAACTTTCGTGAACACAAACACTCTGAGGTGGTATTTGTCAGCGAACACATGTAATACTTTTTTCTGAAAGCCTCTGTTTTGTATGCTATTGCTAATATCAATCCTTAGTATTAGCTTTTATAAGCGATTGTATTGCTATCTGTGGTCGTTAGTTGAGGCTGACTCGCATATGTTGTATACAGCTCAAGTGTTAATGTTGTCAGAGTATGCTGACTTAAAGGAGAACTGAAGGCAATTTTTTATTATCAAAATTCTATTTATCTCATTTTATTAAATATCGGAATGCATTTTTGATCGCTATTTTGTCGCTGCTATAGCAAGTTATGAGTGTTTGAAATATTCTATGTAATATATCAGTCCATATGTCAAAGCAACGGCCATAAACGAGATTCATTGAGACCTGTGCGAGACATCGTCGGACGGAAGTAAAACATACAGCGGAAATCAAAGTGACCAACATCTGCCAATGTCCAAAATCACTCACTCGTTCACTACTCACTATATAGGGAATTACTATATAGAGGACTATATAGTGAGCTCATTGGTAAAATGAAAAAAATCTTTTGGACACTAGTCCGTCACGCTGGTATTCAGTTCTTTTTTTTAAATCAAGGCTGAATACTTTCTTCTTTGCCGCTGCCTTTTATTAAATCACATTTGAGATTTAATTTGATTTCTTTCAGCACAACTGCAATGCATGATGGGATATATTGCTTTGGTTAGTGACCATTATTGTACACTACTTTTCATGATGCACTGTGGGATACTTTGAATGCACTATATAGGGTGTAAATAATCCTCACTAAGGTTTCAGAAAGCACTACAAAATGGCGTCCTCACTATATAGTGCCCTATATATAGTAGGGAGCGATTTTGGACACAGGGGTTGTCAAAAGACGCGCGCGCCCTCTTTCGAATGCTGATGTAATCAAGCCGGATGTTTTGTTTGTTTTGATAGCAATCAGGAAAGTTTGAAAAAAGTAGGCAGTAATCATCATTTAAACTCGTTTTTGTGCAATACTTCGTTTGGAAAACAGTTTTCAAAATGGCGGCACTGACACCTGGCTGGCACGTCACATTTCGAAGTCTCGCACAAGTCTTGTGAAGATCGCGCGGATAAGCGACACCTGCCATGGACCAAACGAACTAAATTCAAAATGGCTAAAAACCGAATAGGCCGATAAGTATAATATTTAATTGCAATTAGTTGCCAATACGAGTCACGATATAAGGTTACTAAAACCGAAAACGTCACTGAATAACACGTTAATTAAGAAATAAAGCAAGTTTAAACATGACTTCAGTTCCCCTTTAAAAATGTTCAACGAAAACTCATTCACCTGGAACATTTGCCTCAGTTTCCGAATTCGCACCTCTGATGTATCTACGGTACGTGGTCGCTTCTCTTCAGTGTGTAATGGCAAAGTACAACATATTGAAAATAACATCGCTTAACCAGGGTCGTCTGGAGAAGGTGCTGGGGTCGAGATGAGAGCGTGAATATATGAGGACAGTCCTCATTTGCATATTCATGTATATTCATACATCATAGATTGCATTCATTAAGATCGTTTAAAAAAGGTGTAGAGAAGTATTGTACTTCTTCCCACTCCTTTTTCGAACAATGTGCGGCGTTTTGTAATGTCTTAGCTCTTTGTTATTTTATTTATTTTTTGTCAATTTCTTGTTTTCTTTCTTTTGTATGTACAAATAGTTACATACATTTTTTTATACATGTTCGAACTAAAAAATAAATTCATTCATTCATTCATTCATTCAAGTGTGCAGGTCGTTCGGATATCTTTAAAAATATCTGTGTTCATTCTTCAACAGTTAAATGTTCAGGTGTCTTTTAAAATGTTCGAATCTGATTGGTCTATTTAACACTTTTCATTTCTATAGTAACAGCCCATTCACAGGGACGTGAACGGTGAACACGGCGTGTCATCTAAGGCGAATAACAAATGGATTCAGTTTTCTGTAAGGAGACGTTTATTTAACATTCAGGGAAGGAGTCTCCAGTACGAGCACTCTGTAGCATGCTTTGTCTTATTAACTTCCAGAGAGAGAGAGAGAGAGAGAGATGCTAATGAGGGAACAACTGTTTATAGCTGCTTTAAAGTAACTGAGAACTTGTTTTGCAGATGTTCTAACATTCAATGTACGTAACTATAAAGGGATAAATAAATATGATGTGTTCATTTTTAACAGAGGTAGACAAAGTACCCAACTTCATTACTGAAGTCAAAGTACAGATCCCACTGGTCAAATGTTACTCCAATACAAGTGAAAGTTGTCCAGTCAAATTTTTACTTAAGTTAAAGTACTGAAGTACTTGCTTTTAAACATACTTAAGTAGTAAAAGTACATTTTCTGTCAACGCATTGTTGTATTATTGTCACAACGCTTACAAAACCTAATGCCGTTATCAAAGACAGAAATGTGAATTCACAAAATGAACGCATGCTGGGCCATCATGGTGGTTTAACGTTAAGCTAGCTAGTCAGTGAAACGCCATCTGACATGCTAGCAAACCCTTTTCAAACTCGAAATCATATTGGGTAGCTAACGCTACTAGAAAAGAAAGATTTCTACATTCTGTTTATTTGGCAAGATTATGCTAAAACATATCTCTGAAAGGACTTCAGATAAGTTAACGTTATTCATGTTAGCGTAACTCCATTTTTACATGCTAACTAACAGCGTCCAAGTTAACTAGCTATGTGTTAACGTTAGCCATGGACAAGGCTACGGCAACTTGGTGCGCAAATCCATAGAAAGTCATTTGACGAACCAGACCACATAGCTACGTTTGCAATGTTATCGCTAGCTCTAAAAGCACAGACAACTTTGTTTCAAGCTTTCTCTTGGAATAAAACGTTTACATACCTCAATATGCTTCTGCAGGTTGGACGGCAAGTTTTTGTAGGCCGTGATGTGGTTCGTTTTCGGCAAACAAAGCAAACATTTAAAACGAAACGAATCTTTAATCCTTTCAGAAAACTGAAACATGGGTTCTAGGTAAAGCCATGAGTGCGTGCGTTCTCCAGAAGAACCATCTCCTTCCAGTCTGCCATCAGCTGATCGTGTTAAATAACGCTGCTGAGAAATCACTGAACTTGATTTTATACAATCTATGGACGTGACGTGACCCTAGTGATTACTGATCGGCTCTCAGTGTCACCTGTGAAAAAACCATCATGTTTAGATAAGAGAAGAAAAAAACATCCACTTTCAAAGCTGCTTCATGGTAACGAGTAACGAGGACCTTGATAGAAATGTAGTGGAGTGAAAAGTACGATATTTGTCTTTCAAATGTAGTGAAGTTAAAGTCATAAGTTTCCACAAAATAAAATACTCAAGTAAAGTACAGATACTCAAAAGTGTACTTAAGTACAGAACTCAAGTAAATGTACTTCGTTACTGTCCACCTCTGATTATTAATTACTAAAACATTATCATTCTTGCTAAGCTGGTGTGGTTTAAGAGAAACGAAACACTTCAGGACGTGTTGTTCGAGGAAAATAAACGGTAACTCCGCTTCATTAGCACCACCCTGTCACTGATTATTTTCCTAAAGCAGCATGATACAGAGTGTTTTATTACTGAGCTGTTATGCACAACCTGTATTCAGGGCCGCGTTAACCCTTGCCGAGGCCCTGGGCAGACACCCCCCCGAGGCCCCGCCCCCGAGGCCCCACCCCCGCCTGTTGTCAACTGCGCTCAGCAAATTCACCCCCTCAGACGTGCCTGTCTAACTAGGCACAGAAACTTAAATAATGACAGTGGCACAATTAGAAATACTATTGAACAATACAACTTTATATCCATCACCTATTTAATCAAGAAAAAGCAATGGTGAAATAGGCAACTGCATGGTGAAAAAATCCATCAGACATCACGGTTAACAAGTCTGGTTCACTAAAGTTTAGCCTCAAGAAGCCTTTGAATGAGTGAGTCAATGAACAACATGTCAAGAACATAACCTCGGCCTACAACAGTTTCTTTAGTATTCAGAACAAGAACATTCATTTGGTATATAACCATTCGCTTTCATTTTGGAATCCAGGCGACTTTTAACTTGTGAAAACAAAGAGCGATAACAAAGAAAGAAAAATATCTTGCTTCTCAGAAATAAATCTCAAAATGTTAGGCTATGCGAAACATTTCATCCTTTCACACACGTAATGTCCCAAACAGCAGTGGCACACAGCTTTGCGCATTCAGTTTGACAGCCATGGGTCAACTTACAAGGGCACTTTCCTACTTTTCTGGAAAGCGAAGTCATTAATTAAATCATTGAACTCAAGCTGGCGTAGCGTGTGAAGACATGGTGGACAGTGATCGTATTGACAATGACGGGTGATTTATGCGACGGGACAAGGTGGGCTTCCTTACGGGTGGCGAAATGCATCTAAAATGTTATCAATATGATCAAAACTTCTGAAAATATCGTTTCATATTTTCCGATCTCGCTACCTCCGAGGCCCCCTAGTGGCCGAGGCCCTGGGTAGCTGCCCATGAAGCCCGTTAGGATAACGCGTCCTTGCCTGTATTGTGTATCAAATGGAATAATGATCATCACATCCAGGCTGTGTGTGTGTGTGTGTGTGTGTGTTTGACTGTTCTGCCACAGCCTGCGTGTTAACATCAGCGTCAGACTAGAAAGGGACAGGAAAGCCAAATTTTCTGAGGTTTGCTTTACAATCTGACTTTCACATGCACTCACACACCACGCGCACTAATACGTTTCAGTCACACCCAGCGGCAATCAAGCTCTTCGGCCCGCATGTTCCTCAGAAGAGAGACAACTCCTCTGTAAACACACACACACACGTTTATTCTCTCTGTGTGCACAATCAGAGTCGGCCCTGTCTCTGCTCAGTCTCTGTCCATAAACGGAGCAGCCACTCATACAGGCCCGTAATGAAGACGTTTCCAGAACCACAGACACCTCCCGCTGTTTCCCATTGACCGCTCTGCTCACTAGTCCCAAAGAACATGCACTGAGGTGTCATATACACTACTGTTCAAAAGTTTGGGGTCACTTTGAAATGTCCTTATTTTTGAAAGAAAAGCACTGTTCTTTTCAATGAAGATCACTTTAAACTAATCAGAAATCCACTCTATACATTGCTAATGTGGTAAATGACTATTCTAGCTGCAAATGTCTGGTTTTTGGTGCAATATCTCCATAGGTGTATAGAGGCCCATTTCCTGCAACTACAACCCCGATTCCAAAAAAGTTGGGACAAAGTACAAATTGTAAATAAAAACGGAATGCAATCATTTACAAATCTCAAAAACTGATATTGTATTCACAATAGAACATAGACAACATATCAAATGTCGAAAGTGAGACATTTTGAAATTTCATGCCAAATATTGGCTCATTTGAAATTTCATGACAGCAACACATCTCAAAAAAGTTGGGACAGGGGCAATAAGAGGCTGGAAAAGTTAAAGGTACAAACAAGGTGTTAGGGTTTTGCTGGGATTCGAACCTGGTTCGTTGGTGTGATAATCCAGCAAACCCCCACTAGGCCACCAGGGGGATGACTCAAATGCAGAGGCGTGAGGCAGAAGTAGAAAAAGAATCAAAAGGTTTATTTAAACTATATACACTATATACAGGGCAAAACAAAAGACAAAAAAAAACCAAAGAGTATAATCCAAAAGAAAAGCAAAGTGCAAAAATACAAAAGCTAAGAAGATCAAAAAACACAGTACAAAGGAAACTGGAGATAAACATAACAGCACAAAGACTCCGTGACAAGAGGACTGAACTCAGGGGTATAAATAGACAAACTAATTAAGGACACAGGTGAAGATAATTAGGCAATTAACACAAACACAAAACACAGGAACAGTGGCGGCCTCTAGAGGCCAAAATAAACACGACATGAAAAGGAAATAACAGCGGCCTCTAGAGGCCAAAACAGTCCTAGTCCTAACAGGACCCCCCCCTCTAGGAGCGTCTCCTGACGTTCCCAGGGCGATCCGGATGGGCCGAATGGAAGTCCCGACATAGTTCTTTATCAAGGACATCCCGAGCAGGAACCCAGCAGCGCTCCTCAGGACCATAGCCCTCCCAGTCCACCAGATATTGCAACCCGCCGCGGACCCGGCGGGAGTCAAGCAGGCGATTCACAGTGAACACAGTCTGCCCCTGGAAGATGCGGGGGGGTGGGGGGTTCCTAGGGGCAGGGGCATACGTAGACGTCAGTACGGGCCGTAACAGGGAAACATGGAAAGTGGGGTTGATCCTCAGAGTCCGGGGCAACTGGAGCCGGTAGGAGACAGGGTTCACCCTGCGCACCACCTTGAAGGGGCCAATGTAGCGAGGAGCAAGCTTGCGGTTCTCCACCCGCAGTGGAAGGTCCTTAGTGGACAGCCAAACACGCTGCCCAGGGCGGAAAGCGTGTGCAGGTCTTCTATGGCGGTTGGCCTGAGTCTGGTTGGTTCTGGAGGTCTGTATGAGGGTCTTCCTGACCTTGCTCCAGGTCTTGCGACACCGTCTCACATATTGGTTGACCGAGGGCACCCCCGCGTCCTCCTCCTGGTCCGGGAACAGAGGTGGCTGGAACCCGAATTGGCACTGGAATGGCGACAGCTTGGTGGCCGATGACTGCAGGGTGTTGTGGGCGTACTCCGCCCATGGCAGCCAGGTGCTCCACGATGTCGGGTTATCCATAGCCAGGCCTCGCAGGGTGGTTTCCAGGTCCTGGTTGAGCCTCTCCGTCTGACCATTGGACTGTGGGTGAAACCCAGAGGAGAGGCTGGCAGTGGCTCCGATGACCTTGCAGAACCCGTGCCACACTCGGGAGGAGAACTGGGGCCCTCGGTCTGAGACGATGTCCTGTGGAAGACCAAAGACTCGGAAGACATGATTAAATATAAGTTTCGCTGTTTCAAGAGCAGAGGGGAGTTTGCACAGTGGTATGAAGCGGCAGGCCTTGGAGAATCTGTCAACTAAGACCAAAATGACCGTGTTACCTTGTGACTCAGGGAGACCCGTGATAAAGTCGACTGCCACGTGGGACCAGGGACGCCGGGGAATGGTCAGAGGATGCAGGAGACCCTGGGGACGCTGTCGTGGGTTCTTGGTTCTGGTGCAAACCTCACAGGACAGGACAAATGACCTTACTTCCTTCTCCATGTTAGGCCACCAGAAGCGTCTTTTCAGGAAGTCCAGGGTCCTCCGAGCTCCCGGGTGGGCGGTGAGAGGGGAAGAGTGACCCCACTGGAGAACCTTGGCCCGGGCTTGATGTGGGACGTACAAGAGGCCTGGTGGCCCCGTCCCAGGACCGGGGTCCTGGCGTTGGGCTCGTCGGACAGCCTCCTCAATACCCCAGCGGACAGGGGCCACAATCCGGGACACAGGGATAATAGGCCCGACTTCATTCTCCCTGTTAGTGGCAGAGAACAGTCTGGACAGTGCGTCAGGTTTGGTGTTCTTGGAGCCGGGGCGGTATGAGAGGGTGAAGTCAAACCGACTGAAAAACAGGGCCCACCTAGCCTGTCGAGGGTTCAGTCTCTTGGCTTGCTGGAGGTACTCCAGGTTCTTGTGGTCAGTCCAAACCAGGAATGGATGTTGTGCTCCCTCCAGCCAGTGCCTCCACTCCTCAAGGGCCAGTTTGACCGCTAGCAGTTCTCGATCCCCCACATCGTACCGGGACTCAGCAGGACTCAGGCGGTGGGAGAAGTAAGCGCAGGGGTGCAGCTTTCCTTCCGAACGTTGAGAGAGCACCGCGCCGACACCACTGTCCGAGGCGTCCACCTCCACGATGAATGGTTGGGAGGTGTCCGGGAGAACCAGAATGGGTGCCGTGCAGAAGCGGGCCTTGAGGTCTTTGAACGCCTTTTCTGCCTGAGGAGACCAGCCATAAGATCCACCTGTCCCTTTGGTGAGGTCAGACATGGGTGCTGCCACAGAACTGAAGTTCCTGATGAACTTGCGGTAGAAGTTAGCGAATCCTAAGAACCGCTGAACCTCCTTAACGGACTTGGGAGTAGGCCAATCCCGGACGGCCAGGGTCTTGGCAGGGTCCATTTGGAGTTGGCCTGTCCGTACAATAAATCCCAGAAAGGAGACCTCGGGAACATGAAATTCGCATTTCTGGGCCTTGGCGAACAGATTGTTCTGTAGCAGCCTCTGGAGAACCTGGCGGACATGGTGGCGGTGCTCCTGCACGGTCTTGGAAAAGATAAGGATGTCGTCGAGGTAGACAAAAACGTATAGGTTAATCATGTCCCTTAAGACGTCGTTGATTAGGGCCTGAAAAACAGCTGGTGCGTTGGTGAGTCCGAAGGGCATCACCTGGTATTCGTAGTGCCCAGACGGGGTGTTAAAGGCAGTCTTCCACTCGTCTCCCTGTCGGATACGGATGAGGTGGTATGCGTTCCGTAGGTCCAACTTGGTGAAGACGGTGGCGCCTTGGAGCAGGTCGAAAGCTGTGGACATCAGCGGAAGGGGATATCGGTTGCGCACAGTGATCTTATTCAGGCCCCTGTAATCAATACATGGTCGGAGCCCCCCATCCTTCTTGCCGACAAAGAAGAAGCCGGCTCCAGCAGGTGAAGTGGAGGGTCGAATAAACCCAGAGACCAGGGCATCTTTGAGGTATTCCTCCATGGCCTTGCGTTCTGGCTGAGAGAGTGAAAACAGTCTGCCACGAGGAGGGGTAGTCCCAGGGAGCAAGTCGATGGCACAGTCGTAGGCCCGGTGCGGAGGAAGAACGGCGGCCCTGCTCTTGCTGAATACCTCCTTGAGATCCCAGTACTCTGTGGGAACTTGAGATAACTCGGTGAGATCAGGGGGCTCGGCAGGAGACACAGGAGAGCTAGAGAGCAGACAAGAGGCATGGCATGCAGGGCCCCATTCCACAACCTGGCTTGTTACCCAGTCTATGCGAGGGTTGTGGCGAGTAAGCCAAGGAAGGCCTAGAATAACTGGGAACTCAGGTGAAGGAATCAGGTGCAGGGATATTTCTTCCTTGTGACCTTGAGACTGGAGGAAAACTGGAGAAGTAACTTGGGTGACTCTTCCATCACCTAACGCTTGGCCATCGAGAGCAGACACAGACAGTGGGACTTCAAGAGGTGCAGTCGGAATATTGATGCTTTGGGCGAAGTGAATATCCATAAAGTTCCCAGCCGCCCCTGAGTCTATCAAAGCTTGACAAGAGTGGACAGACTCACCCCAGGAGATGGAGACCGGGATGTAGATTCCTTGGCCAGGGAGTCCGGGAGAGAGGGTAGGCCCCGTCACAACCCTCCCTCGGCTGGACGGGGCGGTCCTTTTCCCAAGAGTTCGGGACATGATGCTCGGAAGTGACCAGGCTTGCCACAGTAGATGCAGCACTTGTCCCTCCTTCTGCGCTCCCTCTCAGATGTGGAGAGGCGAGTACGACCCACTTGCATGGGTTCTGGACAGTCACTGAAGGAGGTAGACGGTCTCCAGGTAGAGGTAGGGAGGCTGGGGGGGCTCAAGGCTTGCTGGCGTTCTCTCATCCTGTTGTCCAGACGAATAGCATGTGAGATGAGGGTTTCGAGGTCACTTGGGCATCCAATAGAGGCCAGACCGTCCTTGATGGGGTCAGACAGACCATGGTGGAAGGCTGACACCAGGGCAGTCTCGTTCCATCCACTTACTGCTGCGAGTGTTCGGAACGAGATGGCGTAATCTGCGACGCTTCCTCCTTGCCGGATGGACATGAGCTTTCGGGCTGCGTCGGTACTGATGTCTGCCTGATCGAAGACCCGAAGCATCTCTTCAGAAAACAGCTGGAAATCAAGGCACTCAGGTCCCTGTCTTTGCCAGATAGCAGTAGCCCAGGCTCGCGCCTTACCAGCTAATAAGGTGATCACAAAGGCAATCTTGCGGCGATCCGTAGTGTAGGTGGTAGGCTGAAGCTCAAAGGTGAGTTGACACTGGGTAAGGAACTCTCGGCACTCACTGTGCTTGCCGTCATACCTCTGTGGTGCAGGAAGGCTGGGTTCGCGAGGTGAAGAAGGCAGCATTGCAGGAGGCACTGGAGCAGGAGTGGGAGCTGGATCAGGAGCAGGAACTGGATCAGGAGCAGGAGATGCAGGCAGAGATGTCAGCTGTGCCAGGGTTTTCCCAATTTGCTGAAGCAGTTCCTCGTGGCGAGCGAGGGCCTCACGTTGGCTGGTGAGCGTACGTCCATGAGCGTCCATGGTCGCTCCGAAGCGTGTCAAAGCTGCCATAATTCCCTGAAGGTTGGCCGGGTAGACAGTTGAAGCAGCCTCTGCTGAGTCGGTCATGACGGAGTCTTTCTGTTAGGGTTTTGCTGGGATTCGAACCTGGTTCGTTGGTGTGATAATCCAGCAAACCCCCACTAGGCCACCAGGGGGATGACTCAAATGCAGAGGCGTGAGGCGGAAGTAGAAAAAGAATCAAAAGGTTTATTTAAACTATATACACTATATACAGGGCAAAACAAAAGACAAAAAAAAACCAAAGAGTATAATCCAAAAGAAAAGCAAAGTGCAAAAATACAAAAGCTAAGAAGATCAAAAAACACAGTACAAAGGAAACTGGAGATAAACATAACAGCACAAAGACTCCGTGACAAGAGGACTGAACTCAGGGGTATAAATAGACAAACTAATTAAGGACACAGGTGAAGATAATTAGGCAATTAACACAAACACAAAACACAGGAACAGTGGCGGCCTCTAGAGGCCAAAATAAACACGACATGAAAAGGAAATAACAGCGGCCTCTAGAGGCCAAAACAGTCCTAGTCCTAACACAAGGAACAGCTGGAGGACCAAATTGCAACTCATTAGGTCAATTGGCAATAGGTCATTAACATGACTGGGTATAAAAAGAGCATCTTGGAGTGGCAGCGGCTCTCAGAAGTAAAGATGGGAAGAGGATCACCAATCCCCCTAATTCTGCGCCAACAAATAGTGGAGCAATATCAGAAAGGAGTTCGACAGTGTAAAATTGCAAAGAGTTTGAACATATCATCATCTACAGTGCATAATATCATCAAAAGATTCAGAGAATCTGGAAGAATCTCTGTGCGTAAGGGTCAAGGCTGGAAAACCATATTGGGTGCCCGTGATCTTCGGGCCCTTAGATGGCACTGCATCACATACAGGCATGCTTCTGTATTGGAAATCACAAAATGGGCTCAGGAATATTTCCAGAGAACATTATCTGTGAACACAATTCACCCTGCCATCCGCCGTTGCCAGCTAAAACTCTATAGTTCAAAGAAGAAGCCGTATCTAAACATGATCCAGAAGCGCAGACGTCTTCTCTGGGCCAAGGCTCATTTAAAATGGACTGTGGCAAAGTGGAAAACTGTTCTGTGGTCAGACGAATCAAAATTTGAAGTTATTTATGGAAATCAGGGACGCCGTGTCTTTCGGACTAAAGAGGAGAAGGACGACCCAAGTTGTTGTCAGCGCTCAGTTCAGAAGCCTGCATCTCTGATGGTATGGGGTTGCATTAGTGTGTGTGGCATGGGCAGCTTACACATCTGGAAAGACACCATCAATGCTGAAAGGTATATCCAGGTTCTAGAGCAACATATGCTCCCATCCAGACGACGTCTCTTTCAGGGAAGACCTTGCATTTTCCAACATGACAATGCTAAACCACATACTGCATCAATTACAGCATCATGGCTGCGTAGAAGAAGGGTCCGGGTACTGAACTGGCCAGCCTGCAGTCCAGATCTTTCACCCATAGAAAACATTTGGCGCATCATAAAACGGAAGATACGACAAAAAAGACCTAAGACAGTTGAGCAACTAGAATCCTACATTAGACAAGAATGGGTTAACATTCCTATCCCTAAACTTGAGCAACTTGTCTCCTCAGTCCCCAGACGTTTACAGACTGTTGTAAAGAGAAAAGGGGATGTCTCACAGTGGGAAACATGGCCTTGTCCCAACTTTTTTGAGATGTGTTGTTGTCATGAAATTTAAAATCACCTAATTTTTCTCTTTAAATGATACATTTTCTCAGTTTAAACATTTGATATGTCATCTATGTTCTATTCTGAATAAAATATGGAATTTTGAAACTTCCACATCATTGCATTCCGTTTTTATTTACAATTTGTACTTTGTCCCAACTTTTTTGGAATCGGGGTTGTATCACTCCAGTGTTCTAATGGTACAATGTGTTTGCTCATTGCCTCAGAAGGCTAATGGATGATTAGAAAACCCTTGTACAATCATGTTAGCACAGCTGAAAACAGTTGAGCTCTTTAGAGAAGCTATAAAACTGACCTTCCTTTGAGCAGATTGAGTTTCTGGAGCATCACATTTGTGGGGTCGATTAAATGCTCAAAATGGCCAGAAAAATGTCTTGACTATATTTTCTATTCATTTTACAACTTATGGTGGTAAATAAAAGTGTGACTTTTCATGGAAAACACAAAATTGTCTGGGTGACCCCAAACTTTTGAATGGTAGTGTATATCCATAAACTCCAGACTTCTGGTTTAATTAGGTGACTAATAATATGTGTTATACCCAGTTTCCTCTCAATTTAGTCCCAGCCAGTTCCAACCTGTTAGTCTGACTTTCCTGTATCATGTGACAATGTGCGAGAGGCCGAAGGCTTCCAGCTCCACCTCACATCCATTTATTTAATATTTAATTTATCTTGGGGTTTTTTGTATAACACTTTGAACATCACAAAGCGGTTTTACAGAAATCCAGATGTCGATTTAGAGCCATAATGAAGAAGCAGCCTGGAAAATCATACAGGTATATAAACCTTACATGCTAATTATTTTATAAAACAGGAGAATTTCGCTAATTTTGTCTACGCAAGCTAATACACAGCTGGGATCAGCCAGCCCCTTTCTGACTTTAGACACTTACTTTGGTCAGGAGCACAAATAAATAAGGGATGATGGACAGCGAGCCGGTCATTACCGCTAAATCGTGGGCGGCACGGTGGTGTAGTTGTTAGCACGGTCGCCTCACAGCAAGAAGGTTCTGGGTTCGAACCCAGCGGCCAGTGAGGGCCTTTCTGTGTGGAGGTTGCAAGTTCTCCCTGTGTCTGCGTGGGTTTCCTCCGGGTGCTCCGGTTTCCCCCAAAGACATGCGGTTAGGTTAATATGGGATGACCTTGGGCTGAGGTGCCCTTGAGCGAGGCACCGAACTCCTAACTGCTCCCCGGGTGCTGTTAGCATGGCTGCCCACTGCTCTGGGGGTGTATGTGTGCTCATTGCTCATGTGTGTGTTCACTGCTTCAGATGGGTTAAATGCAGAGAGGAAATTTCACAAGTGTGTGATGAATAAAGTTTCTTTTAAATAAACCCCAACGGGGTGAAGGGAGGGGTCTTGAGTCATCCTAAAGGGGTGCGGTTCACAATAATGACCGGCTTGCTGTACATCATCCGTTTATTACACGGCTACTTGCGAAAGAACTCAATAATTTGACACAAAATATTGCCTTAATCCAGAAATGGATTCAGCTCGGCGGCTAGCTGTATAACTAGCTCAGTTAGCTGTTAGCATAATTTATTTAAATTTAACCCTAGGTTTTTTTTCTTTTAGTGTATCCTTTTTTTTTTTTGCAATAACCGGCCTTCTTTCTATCACTTTTGTTTTATTTTTCTTTTTGTTTTATTGTATTGATTCATTGATTTTATTGATTTGGCTAATGATGTGATCTATAGAACGCCATAATCGACCAATCAGAATTGAGTAAGACACGTAATAAGTGAAGAATAAAACCTGCAGCTTCTTTCTGTTGTTCAGAAAAAAAAAAAAAAAAAACACAGGGTATTGTGATGAAGCCTGACTATGAAGTTGATTATTTTCCTTCAAAAGCACATCCGGAAGTGTTGTATTCCTCGACTTATACCACAGAAATTTGCTGACGTTTACATTATTTAATTATAAATTTAATTATAAAATTAAACAGTACATTTTCTGAATTTCTTTTGACATTTAATGTTGCGCAGCAACCTTGAAATGAGCTAGTTCCTGTTCTCGTTTACGTTAGTTACGCAGCTATAAACTCCTCGGTCCTGAAAACATGTCCAGGTCGGGTGAGTTGTTGCTACGATAACATCTCATCTCATCTCATTATCTCTAGCCGCTTTATCCTGTTCTACAGGGTCGCAGGCAAGCTGGAGCCTATCCCAGCTGACTACGGGCAAAAGGCGGGGTACACCCTGGACAAGTCGCCAGGTCATCACAGGGCTGACACATAGACACAGACAACCATTCACACTCACATTCACACCTACGCTCAATTTAGAGTCACCAGTTAACCTAACCTGCATGTCTTTGGACTGTGGGGGAAACCGGAGCACCCGGAGGAAACCCACGCGGACACGGGGAGAACATGCAAACTCCGCACAGAAAGGCCCTCGCCGGCCACGGGGCTCGAACCCGGACCTTCTTGCTGTGAGGCGACAGCGCTAACCACTACACCACCGTGCCGCCCGCTATGATAACATTATTAGAAATATAGATATATAAATCTACAAATGGAAAGAAAATGAGCACAAAGAAATCAGAAGTAAGAATTCAACACTGCTGTGAGACGAACCTGTTTATTTACAGTAAGTGGTTCTGCGAGTAATAAAAAAAAAAATAAAAATCCAGAGGAAGAGAGATCATACGCAGCTCATGACAGATTGTTCACTCCTCTGTAGGTCTTTATTATTTATATAACACATAAAACAGTATGAAAGCTGAAATGTTATTTGCTCAAAAACAAATAAAATCCCAAAATCAAGGCCAGAAATGTTGGCCTTGGAACGATAAAACATCTCACACACTGTATATTTATATTCACACACTCGCAAAAAGAAAGGATCCTGCCAGCGTCATCAGGGGTTCTTTGGTTTCTTCTCTCTGCAGGAACACTTCAATGTTCTGTAAGCAAAAAAGAGTGAAGTAATATCCAGAATATCAATCACTCAGATCATATACAGTACCTGTTTAAATGGGTAGCATTTCCTATTAGTTACACTGTCAGAAATAGGGCTACAGTAGGAGTCCATTTCTGTCCCCCAAGGTAGAATCTACACTAATGTACCCCTTAGGGCTCATTATTGGACTTCAAGGTAACTGTGTGTACCTTTTTAGGGCCAAAAGGGTACATGTATGTTCCCAAGCAGTATATAAAAGGTACAAATCAGTACCTTAGACGGTCCTGCAACAGTGACAAGCCATTGTACCCCTAAAGGTACAATAATGTACTTTGTTTTCTGAGAGTGTACTTGATGTAGAGGATATTAGCCCAGCACTAAATACAGAAGACGTGAGGTTTCTATAGACGCTGTGGAAACATCTCTTAAAAATGTTTCATCATCTCATCTCATCTCATCATCTCTAGCCGCTTTATCCTTCTACAGGGTCGCAGGCAAGCTGGAGCCTATCCCAGCTGACTACGGGCGAAAGGCGGGGTACACCCTGGACAAGTCGCCAGGTCATCACAGGGCTGACACATAGACACAGACAACCATTCACACTCACACCTACGGTCAATTTAGAGTCACCAGTTAACCTAACCTGCATGTCTTTGGACTGTGGGGGAAACCGGAGCACCCGGAGGAAACCCACGCGGACACGGGGAGAACATGCAAACTCCTCACAGAAAGGCCCTCACCGGCCACGGGGCTCGAACCCAGGACCTTCTTGCTGTGAGGCAACAGCGCTAACCACTACACCACCGTGCCGCCCTATGTTTCATCATATACTCAACAAAAATAAAAACTTTACACTCGTTTCAAAGTCAATAATTTGAACATTTTGGAAAATAGGTTTGAAATAACGATTGTATTCAATTATCTTGTCATTAAAGATGCTATAGCATACAGATCATGTTTGTCATGGAATCGGTTCCAACGGAAATGCGACGACACTGTCCATGATCAAAAACTGTGAGTCACAACTTAATGAAATCATGTCAATATCGGGTGTGTCCTCCATGGGCGTTCACAACTGCGATACAACGTCTCCTCATGGATTGGATGATGCGTCTGAACACAGCTTGGGGAATGCGCCGCCATATATTTACCAACATGGCACCAAGCTCCTGCAAGTTCTGTGGAGGGTTCCTTACGGTCGGCTGTGGTGCCAGTTTGATGGAGACGTGTCTGGAGATTATGGATGGTCTGTCGACTGCATCCCATAACCCTCGCAACGTCAGTGACGGATGTTCCCGTATTCAGCATGCCAATGGCACGTTCACGCTGAATGTTTGACAGTCGTGGCATTGCAAATTAACAAATAATTAACCATAAAACCTTGTTTTTCTGAGATGACACTCTCCTCTGCTACCGTGAGATCAATTGCACGTGTATCAATAGGTCACGTCACTTGTGTCATGTGGAAATGTGATTTTAGCGTGCAGTGCTCTCGCACGTGCTACATAGGCCCGACCAGTAGAATGAATGTGTGACGTAATGCCCTTGACAATGCATTTAACCATAATCACAACAAGAACTCCTTCAAGAAAAGTTTCTAAACACTATTTGAAAAATAATGAGTGTCAAGTTTTTATTTTTGCTGAGTATAATTACCTATTAATAAAGATAGAGAGTGCATACTTCCACCAAGCCACATATTATCAATATTACGTTACAGGTATTTAGCAGATGCTCTTATCCAGAGTGACCTACAACATACCCAGAGCAGCCTGGGGAGCAGTTGGGGGTTAGGTGCCTTGCTCAAGGGCACTTCAGCCATTCCTGCTGGTCCAGGGAATCAAACCAGTAACCTTTTCATCCTCAAGCTGCTTTTCTAACTATTAGACCATGGCTTCCCCAAAATCAAGCTACTTGAAGCTAGGATAATACTAAAGCTCTACACCAAATTTCATCCAAATCCGTTCATTGCTTTTTGAGTTACCTTGGATCCACATGTGTATCTGGATTTGCATCAAAACCTAATCAATTGTTCCTCAGTCCATAGCTCAGCTTTCCTCCAACTTTCATCAAAAAAACCTTTTGGTCCCAAAGCTGTTTCTCTAACCATTAGGCAATGGCTTCCCCAAAATCAAATCACTTGAAGCTAGGATAATACTAAAGCTCTACACTAAATTTCATCCAAATCCATTCACTACTTTTTGAGTTATGTTGGGAACAGACAAAAAAATCCAGGCTCCGCATACATATCTGGATTTGCATCAAAATCTAACCAATTGTTCCTTGGGCCATCTTCCACCGTTCCTCCAAATTTCATCAAAATCAAATCACTTGAAGCTAGGATAATACTAAAGCTCTACACCAAATTTTATCCAAATGTGTTCACTACTTTTTGAGTTATGTTGGGAACAGACAAAAAAAAAAACCCTGGATCCGCATACATATCCGGATTTGCATCAAAATCTAATCAATTGTTCCTAGGCCCATGGCTCAGCTTTCTTCCAACTTTCATCAAAAAAACCTTTGGGTCCCAAAGCTGCTTCTCTAACCATTAGGCAATGGCTTCCCCAAAATCAAATCACTTGAAGCTAGGATAATACTAAAGCTCTACAACAAATCTCATCCAAATCCATTCACTGCTTTTTGAGTTATGTTGGGAACAGACAAAAAAAAAAAATCCAGGATCTGCATACCGTACATATCTGGATTTGCATCAAAATCTAACCAATTGTTCCTTGAGCCATCTTCCACCGTTCCTCCATCTCATCTCATCTCATCTCATCTCATTATCTTTAGCCGCTTTATCCTGTTCTACAGGGTCACAGGCAAGCTGGAGCCTATCCCAGCTGACTACAGGCGAAAGGCGGGGTACACCCTGGACAAGTCGCCAGGTCATCACAGGGCTGACACATAGACACAGACAACCATTCACACTCACATTCACACCTACAGTCAATTTAGAGTCACCAGTTAACCTAACCTGCATGTCTTTGGACTGTGGGGGAAACCGGAGCACCCGGAGGAAACCCACGCGGACACGGGGAGAACATGCAAACTCCGCACAGAAAGGCCCTCGCCGGCCCCGGGGCTCGAACCCGGACCTTCTTGCTGTGAGGCAACAGCGCTAACCACTACACCACCATGCCACCCCCACCGTTCCTCCAAATTTCATCAAAATCAAATCACCTGAAGCTAGGATAATACTAAAGCTCTCCACCAAATTTTATCCAAATCTGTTCATTATTTTATGTTGGGAACAGACCAAAAAAAAAAAAAAACCTGGATCTACATACATATCCGGATTTGCATCAAAATCTAATCAGTTGTTCATTGTCCCATGGCCCAGCTTTCCTCCAAATTTCTTCAAAATCAAATGACTTGAACCGAGGATAATACTAAAGCTTTCCACCGAATTTCATCCAAATCTGTTCAGTACTTTTTGAGTTACATTGGGAACAGACAAACAAATGGAGTTGAAACCATAACCTCCTCTAAAACAGGTGGTGGAGGTAATAAAACACTTCACTGTGCTGTTATAGAAAAATAATCACAAGTTTCAAAATTCACATAAGTAATCAGTGAAAATAATGAGTGAACCCTCAACCAAGAAGTTGATTATTTCTCTTAGTTTACTCTGGAGCCCCAGAAGGAGAGAGGTTCATGGAAAAAAAAAAAAGATGATGTACCGGTACTTTTGCAAGAACCTGCAAATGTTCTTCATTTACATCAGTGTACGGAATTTGTAAAGGTGCAAAGATTTTGCAAAAATCTCCGAAAATTACAATGCTAACTTTGTTTTTATGAATGAACAGCATTTCATTTTTTTCATAGTACAGTAGTTGTGAAACGTTCTTGAAACAAGTTCCTGTTGTCAGGTTCGTTATAGCAGCTATAAACAGCCGTTTCCTCACAAACCGCTCTTTATTCTGTCTCGAAGTTAATAAGTAAAAAAAAAACCTTGGAAAAGTTACAGCTTTACCTCTGTCACCTCTGACACTGAAGAATCTTTCTGTAAATTATTAAATTAAAGGATATGGGACATGGATTTTTTTCTGGGCATAATTATGTATAAAGGACATAAGAAATGCCATCTAAATCACTGCAGGGCGTCAAAAATGTGAAAATCATCACATTATTCAACTTTTTTATACATCAGCGTAAAACAAGGATTCGTCAATTAGCTAAGCGGTCACGTGACCCGTGACGTCACAAAAACTTTTCAAGGAGCCAGCGCTTGGGAATCTAATGTAAACAGGTTACCGAAATGGACACCATCGACAGTGATATTCCCGATGTTTCACAGAGATGTGAAGTTAGACCCTATCAATTCGAACCGATAGCTGGAAATTCACATGAACATGGATCTTGTCTTTACTCTGACGGGTCAGATGATTCTGAGAGTGAGAGTTCATTCAATCCCCATGAAACTGAAAGCAGTCGGCTCGATAACACTTCCTGGTAAGTTAAAAACAATTCTGCTCAAAGGCTAATGATCTGTTGAAAGAAGTATTATTTTTGTATCATACATTGAAAGTTCATCATAGATCTAGCTAAAGTCTGTTGCAAGCTAGTTTTTTTTTGCTGATATTTTTCGAGATTGATTGAGATACAATGCTTTCAGAGTCCGAGATGAAAACATTCAAAATGGTGAAACGAGTCAGAATTATGATAATCAATAATTGATACACCCAAAATTATAATACTAATCCTTACCGCATGAGGCCCATGGTAAAACCACACTTCCAGGAGGGGCTGCCGTCTGCCTCCCAAGCCGGCCGAGAGCGCTCCTCGTCGGGCACGGCCAGGCGGCGAATGCCCTGGTCCGTCCGCCCTGTCTAAAAAATAATGGTACAACTCCGAGTGAAGGTATCAATGCGCTGCCGACGCGCGCAGAAGGTGTTAGTACGCCTGTCATTATAGTGCGGACTTTCCATAGCATAGAAAATCGCCACGTTTCAATTTGTGTAGCTGAACTTGTTTCATATCACTGGTCATATAAACCTATGTAAACAGGAAAAACGTGGAAGAGTTTGGTCGCATCCAACTACAGCCCCAAAAAATACCATTGGCCATGCTGAGCCTAGCTACATTGCTAACAGGAGTGACAGCGCGTCTGACTGACTGGGAGGTCGCAATACACCATGATGTTCAATGTACGTTAAACACTCTAAAAACGAAACAATTTTCTTGTCATCCAAGACACAAAAACTATTTTGTCGCATTCGTCATCATCACAATTCACACTTCTCCATATTCATCTACCCGCTTGTGCTGTACCCGAAAGTTTTTGTGACGTATGATCACGTGACAGCGGCTCTTCCGGTTGTAAAACATGCATATCGGAGCTCGAGCACAAATGCCATATAATCGTCACGAATATAACGATTTTGCTGAATTTAATAGATGATTTTGTATTTGTTGATGCAATTATTTTATATTTTTAATGGAAAGAAACTAATATAGCGTGCATTTATGTTTCATTCCCCATATCCTTTAACGTTTCCTTACTTTGAAAATAATTCCTGAACGAGTGCATTAATGAAAAACTTCCGACCAATTAGAATCCAGAATTCAGCAGCTCAGCGGTGTTAATGTTGTAAATGCTGTAATATTCTATAAAAACATTCTGTCATAGTAATGTGAGTGTTTAGATGATCAGGGTAGGTGATAGTTAATGAAGCGAGCGTTGTTGTCAGCGATCTGAAGGAGGAGGGAAATCCTAAACCGCCGGTTCTGCCAGCTCCACTGAGAGCACATCCGAGCCGTGTCACGAGCCCATTAGTCACAGTAAAGCCATTAGTTTATTAGTTTAGAAAATGTGGGAGACACTTTAGAGTCCGGTGGGAAATGTCCTTGTTTGTCTCCAGCTTCAGGTTACCATGACACCAATACTACAACAACCCACTGGGTGAAGAGTACACGCTTCACTCGCCGCGTCTCAGCTCCTTTATCTTATCCCGTCTCATTTTCTTTTTTCTCTCTCCATTGATTAATGCGCGATAGGTAAAGATTTTATTACACATCAGTGATGCCTCAGTGAGCAGAAGGTTGTGGGTTTGAGTCCCACAGAGACACTGTTGGACTTTGAAGTGAGACCTGTAACCCTGTGCGTAGATTGTATTACATCGCAGTTAAAGGGCTGGACATACAGGAAGCGACCAGCAGTGATGTGGCCACCAGAGTCTGTGGAATGGCGATGAAATTCGCCAACGTGTCACGATGACAGGCGAAGTATCCGTTGGTGATGGGAAGTGGGCGGGTACTGAGTTAAACTAATCTCAGCTATGAGGCAACGTTCACCAATGGGAGCAAAGAATACCTTTTACTGACCAATAAGTAGACAAGAGGGTTACCTAGGCAACCAGAGCCTGGAGTGTCCACAAGCGACCAAATGTCAGCTACAAAGCGATGGATGACGTGCAAATCACTTCCTGTATTTACGCCCCTTAACCTGCCTCGGATATTTTTTACTTTTTAAAAAAATCTAAGTAAATTTATTTTACAACAACTACATAATGGAAATGAATCATACTAAAATGAAACCGAATTCTACAACTAGCTTCATTTCAATTCAGTTTTAGCACTTTTTATTTATTTATTTATTTATTTATTTATTATGGGCGGCGCGGTGGTGTAGTGGTTAGCGCTGTCGCCTCACAGCAAGAAGGTCCTGGGTTCGAGCCCCGTGGCCGGCGAGGGCCTTTCTGTGTGGAGTTTGCATGTTCTCCCCGTGTCCGCGTGGGTTTCCTCCGGGTGCTCCGGTTTCCCCCACAGTCCAAAGACATGCAGGTTAGGTTAACTGGTGACTCTAAATTGAGCGTAGGTGTGAATGTGAGTGTGAATGGTTGTCTGTGTCTATGTGTCAGCCCTGTGATGACCTGGCGACTTGTCCAGGGTGTACCCCGCCTTTCGCCCGTAGTCAGCTGGGATAGGCTCCAGCTTGCCTGCGACCCTGTAGAACAGGATAAAGCAGCTACAGATAATGAGATGAGATGAGATGAGATGATCGAGCCTGAGGCAACAGTGCCAAAGAAAAACTCCCTGAGAGGAAATGAAGGAATCTTGAGAGGAACCAGACTCAAAAGAGAACCCATCCTCATCCGAGTGACACCGGGGAGTGTGATTCTCGCCTGTAACTCTGTACTGTAAAGGCAAAAAGTGCTCATTGTGTAACCAGGACCTTACACACGAGCATCAGAGTCTTTCCTGAATTAATTCTGGGTTTGACTTGAAGTCTGTCATAACAAACTGTTACCCATAAAGCTAAGAATCAGATGTGTTCACAACCCAGGATCCCTCCAACATCATCATTCTGAGTGTTAGAGCCGTGTGGTAATGTGAGTCTCGGTATTAAATGTCTGCAGCAGTGTCTCAGATCTCATTTACATTGGATTGAATTTGAGTCATTTGAGTGAGAAATTGGGCAAAAAATATCTCATCTCATTATCTGTAGCCGCTTTATCCTGTCCTACAGGGTCGCAGGCAAGCTGGAGCCTATCCCAGCTGACTACGGGCGAAAGGCGGGGTACACCCTGGACAAGTCGCCAGGTCATCACAGGGCTGACACATAGACACAGACAACCATTCACACTCACATTCACACCTACGCTCAATTTAGAGTCACCAGTTAACCTAACCTGCATGTCTTTGGACTGTGGGGGAAACCGGAGCACCCGGAGGAAACCCACGCGGACACGGGGAGAACATGCAAACTCCGCACAGAAAGGCCCTCGCCGGCCACGGGGCTCGAACCCGGACCTTCTTGCTGTGAGGCGACAGCGCTAACCACTACACCACCGTGCCGCCCGGCAAAAAATATAAATAATAAATATATGATTACTTTTATTAAGGTGGAATGACATTTCAACTACTGTAAAAGAAAGAAAGAAAGAAGTTGAATCACAGCTGGCTATGTTCCTTTCGAGACATTTGCTTTTCTTTCTTTTTTCTTTTAATTTTTTTTACAGTTTTTCACATTATTATTATTATTATTATTATTATTATTATTTATTTTTTTAATTATTATTATTAGTAGTAGTAGTTAATGATAAGTATGGAGTCACAAAAGTGTCATAATGTGCCAAATATGTCAAAGATTAAGAAAATAAATGTTGACAAAGAATAAGAAAATCAATAAATAAACAAAAAAGAATAGGAAAATAAATGCAGCAATAAAAATTAAAAAATAGGAAAATAAATTAAAAAAATAAAAGAATAAGAAAATAAACAAATGAAAAAAGGTAAAAGAAAATAAATTAAAAAAGAACAGGAGAATAAATGCAGAAATAAAAATAAAAGAACAAGAAATTAAATCAACAAATGCCACAGAATAAGAAAATAATTCAACAAAAATAAAAGAATAAGAAAATAAATAAAAATGAATAAAAATAAAAGAGGAAAATTATTAAAAAAATAAAAGAATGATAAATATTCTCATTAATATGCTTATCTTTTTTAAATAGTTGGTTTTAGTATTTTTATAAATTTCTTATTATAATATTATGTTAGTTTTAAAATTTTCTTTGTTATTTGTTTTTATTATTTATCTATTTTTATAATTAATTTGAGTTCTTATGCTATTTCTTATGACTTTTTCACTGCTTTTATTTGCACCTCCTTGCTTTATTTGGACATTATTAACTAATCTGTAAGCTGTTTTAATTTTGTTTTTTAATTTTATTATATAATAATATTATTTAGTAACTCTTTAGTGAGAGTAATATAATAATTTGTCTTTTTTGTTCTCATTTGTTCTCATCTATTTTATACTGGAGACTTTATTATTATTATTATTATTATTATTATTATTATTATTATTATTAGAGTGCTCTTACTGCACCTGTTTGTTTGATTTGACTCTGTCCTGTGTGACTTCCTTTGTGCAGAAAACAGAGTTGAGTGTAAAAGACGCTACACAGATAAACTCGACTCGGCTGTTAGTGAGGGACTCGTGAGCGCGGCCCGGGAGCACTGAGAGTTATTTTGAGCGCGTCTCATCCTCATACTGCGAGGACGGGCCGCACATGAGGACGATGTGTGGCTCACGCTGCTCAGCATCGCGCTTCAGAAGTCATTAATATGCATTAAAACCGCTTTATTAACGCGTCTCATAAACGTGTGTGTGTGACAAGTGAGAACCATTTGCTGCTGATTTCCCTCTTGATGTGACAGACAGGTGAAGGAGAGAGGATGGAACATAAAGTGATGCTCTCTACTGTGCCTCACACACACACACACACACACAGACCTGTCTGCCTCTGCTCCTCAGGTGTGAGGTACTGCTGCCGTGTGTGTGTTCATTAGTGAGTCTCGTTATCCTCTGAGTAATTGATGGTTTTGGATAAACCACTGGGTCAAGGGGCACAAGGACACGGAAATTAAGCTACACACACATACACACTTTTAACAGCTGTGTCCAAGTGTGTGTGTGTGTGTGTGTGTGTGTTTGTGCCTGAGTGTTACTTGTTCATGTGTCTTTTTCAGAGCAGATGGAAGAGGAAACAGTGATGGTTGGAGAAAATAACAGTTCTTCTTCTTCTTCTTCTCTCTCTCTCATGACTTTTTTCATCTCCGTCACAGCTCCTGCCAGAACCTCGTTAGTCACATATGTTCATCTTTTGCACTCTCACTCAATTGTGGCTTTCTCTCTCTTCCTGCTTTACACTTTTCTCCCCACATGAAGTCTCTCCCTCTCTTTCTGCGTCTCTGTTCCTCCTGAAGGCTGCACCGATCATCAGCACCCGCTTCCAGGGGAAATCACTCGCATTCAGCCAGCGTAGGGACAAAACTCTGTGTGTGTGTGTGTGTGTGTGTGTGTGTGTGTGTGTGTGTGTGTTAGGTGATAACATTTAAAGGGGAAAATGTAAGCACAAATGGACTAGATATTATTATTATTATTATTATTATTGTTGTTGTTATTATTAATAATAAAACATTTTATTATTTTTAAGGTAAAAATACATTAGAAAGCAATATAAGAGCCATCATCGAAAATTATTAGCAAGATAATGCTATTTATTTGCTTAAAAAAAAACTACACATATAAAATTACAGATAAACAAATAAATGAATAAATGGCTGTTTGGAACATTAAAGTAAATAAACAATGAGCTCAGCTTTATAATTCAGAGGTACAGACTTTTAATAAACACTGTGGGGCTCTTCAACACTCAGGAAGTGAAAAAACTCTCTATCTATCTATCTATCTATCTATCTATCTATCTATCTATCTATCTATCTATCTATCTATCTATCTATCTATCACTTCCCTGCCCCTCTCTCTCTCCATCCCTCTCTCTATCACTCTCCTGCCCCTCTATCTATCTATCTATCTATCTATCTATCTATCTATCTATCTATCACTCTCCTGCCCATCTATCTATCTATCTATCTATCTATCTATCTATCTATCTATCTATCTATCTATCTATCTATCTATCTATCTATCAATCACTCTCCTGCCTATCTATCTATCTATCTATCTATCTATCTATCTATCTATCTATCTATCTATCTATCTATCTATCTATCTATCACTACCCTTCCTCTCTCTCTATCACTCCCCCACCCCCTCTCTCTCCATCCCTCTATCTGTCTTTCTATCTATCACTCCCCCACCCCTCTCTATTTTTCTCTCTCTCATTCCTCTCTCTCTCTCTCTCTCTCTCTCTCTCGCTCTCTCTCTCTCGTTGCCTGAAGGTGAAACATTGTGTGTGTGGTTTTTAAAACCAGGTCGTGTTGAAAAATAGCACAGAGTCCTCAGAGCTTCATCAGGAGCTCATATACATAACCAACTATAGAAGGAGAGAGAACACACACACACACACACACGTACACACACACACATGCACACACACACACATGCACGCATACACGTGCACACCTACACACACTCTCTGAATGTCAGCTGTTTCCCTCTGCTGTCCCACCAGTCGTGTGTGTGTGTGTGTGTGTGTGTGTGTGTGTGTGTGTGTGTGTGTGTGTGCGTGTGTGTGTTTTATATCTCCACTAAAGAAATGATGGAAAACCGTACAAATGTAAAATTGTGAACATAACATAAAAGAACACGACATAAGAGAGTAAATTATGATGATTATTTTCATTGATGTTCTCTGAATGTGTGAGTCTCCACGATAATCACACGCTTTCACCACCGTACCTCTCAAACCGAGCGCTGAGACATCACATGAATACGGGGGCGGGGGTTATGTTATTGACAAGCTGTCAAAACCCATTATTGTGCTCGTCTATCTGACCCAAACGGCTGTTATCCCCCAGAAAGAGAAAAATAAACAGATCGAAATAAAGTTCAGTCTGCGCTTCAGAAAAGTCCTGAATGAGTATTAATGACTTCAGGAGAGAACTTGAGAGTGACTCGGAATCGGCCTGGAACCTCCACCCAGCTGTGGTTCAAACACAAACTAATACAGGATGGATTACATATGCAGTATATCGCAGATAAAGATAGATATATATATATATATGAAATACACTCCGTCGGTGAAACTTCCTTTAAATACTAACAAGCTGCTCGTATTTAAAAGGTGATGATTCATTAAATCTAATTATCGACTGACTCATGAATCACAGACCTGGAGCTTTCCTCTTATCAGATTATTGAGCTCTTATAACGACCGTGATCTGATTATTGCCAGAATTAGATTTTATTTTTTGCAATTATCAGATTATTTTGTATATTTAAACACACCCTGAGTCCTCCATTAGAGAGATTATGTCTCACTCTGGAGCTGCTATTAACAAAGAGAGATTTTAATGAACAGAAAAAAAACAAAACTTTCAGGAGACTTGAATTGAGCCGTCGATTTAAAAGGCAACGGTTGAAATGACTCGAGGCAGCAATCATAAAACTCTGATACTTAAAACCCTACATCACTGTAATTTATGAATTAACAGTAGCTCTACCCTACA